>NC_134841.1:19547328-19852016 GCF_965363235.1 Mytilus galloprovincialis
TTGCATAAAATACTATTATACTTACAACGATGTGTGAACTAAACAAACAGACATTATAAGTAAACAGGTCAAATAGTTATCAAAAGTACCAGGATTATAATTTAGTACGCAAGCGCGTTTCGTCTACATAAGACTCATCAGTGACGCTCAAATCGAAATATTGATAAAGCCAAACATGTACAAAGGGGTATATCAGTCAACATTGTGTTATTATCGTAATCACTATAAAAACAAACAAATATGTGAACAAACAATGACCATGGCACAATAACATGATAACGGGATGTAGAAGTAAAGAGCCACGTCATATGCAACAAAGAAACTCAAAAGGCATAAAGACAAAGTATATTGGCAAAATTGAAAGACAAGAATACAAAAATGATCACAGATCAATAACACATTGACGGGATGTATAAATACAAAGCCCCCACATATGGATACCACCAAAACCAATTTAACAACGAAAGTAATATCTATAAAGACGAATAAAAGAATAATATAACACGTTATTAAGATGACAAACATTCTCAGTATCCAGATCCTATACGGGATATTTATCAACATGGTCTTGGAACCTTCCAATGCACTGTGTGTTTTTTTTAAGAAAAGGACGAAACGTACCTGGTTCATCAACTTTCTATTTAGAAACTTAAATACCTTATGAAAAAAACCATATGGGACAGATAGAGCAAACAGAAAAACGTACAAACAAAGTATACTAGTATACACAATTTTTATTTTTTAACGAATATACTGTACTTTATTTACGTAAGGTTTAACTTCCAGTTTAGTGGAAGCAGCCAAACACATTAAAATGATCAGGTACGGTATCAATCAGATTTGATTGTATCAATAACGTTGTATAATTTCTAGCTCTGTAGGATATATAAGTTGTCGGTAGTCACTAACTGGTAATTATGTTTGAGACTGCGCTCCATCTTTATACAGCTGGAGTCGCATCTTATCTTTTATTCCTTCAAAAACTCTCCGATAAATGTTTACTTCATACCGAGTAGAAGTACATGTAGTAATCAATTATTGTCCATTGCCAATAATCTTAGTTTGGAAATGGTTGGGTTTATATGGAACAAAATGTGAATTAAGAATCTGAATGTAATAAATAAATATTTCCCTTTATAATTTTGGTGCATTTGAATCGCTTTTCTGGAATTCCAATCATTAGAAACGCTCAGTCAACTTTTTTTTGAAGGGATGAATTTAAAGAAAATAAGTTATTTGATTTATCAACGCTTCCATCTTGAGTTTGCCAAAAAAAGAAAAGTGAAAATAAGGGCAAACATTATGATCAGTCAATCCATAATTCTGGATAAATCTTGCTTCTCGAATCATGAAGCAGGATTGAATTGTCGTTATTAATCATCTATTTCAATAAAATAGTTACGGTATTCCAATTGAATATGAGAAATATGAAAAAAAATAAAACCATATGTTTAGATAATGCTACATAAATATATATAATAAAGCAACGTCTCTTGATAATATAATATTGTAACTAAATCAATGTGATTTGTCTATCTATCGATATGTACTTAACGGGAACGTGTACAATTAATTAAAATTTGTGTGCTGGAATGAAGGATTACATGTTACTAAATAAATATATCATAAGAAAGGTAAAGAGTTGTCGATACCCTTCTCTTTAAAATCCACAATAAACGTAAATAATTAAACAAATGAATTCATTATTGGCAGATTTGCATGTCAAATTGTAAACATCTCAATTGATTCCCTATTAGAGCGTGTTTGCATAGGAAGATATAAAATATTTGTAGAAGTGTTATAAGAACGGAATGGGACACCGGTAATTGGCCATTTTACGCTTGTTTTTGTTATCACGGTTCTCCAGAGACATGTTCAGCAAGTTTGTTTCATCGATAAGACTGATTGATAATCTTTCACTGATCGATACCGAAGTAATTTCCCATTTTTACCGGTATGCGTGAGTGACGTTTGTGCCCGATCATTCTTCCAGCGGAAACATTAAATAATACATCTGTCACTCAAGGTGTCCCTATCAAAGCCCGCGTCTTTTATTCTGTCGTCTGTGTCTACATAATTTGTTTTCGTTCCATTCTTTTGGGTCTCAAATTGATATATTAAATCAATATACTTTCACGTTTGCATATTTATTATTTTCATTTATTTTCTTATCATAAGATTTCTTTTCTATCTACTTTCTTAGCCTTGAAAGAAAAGATACATATACAGAAGCAAAACAACACATTTTCGAGTTTATACTTTATGATTGGTTGATTAAAAACTTGTAATTAGTGTTCTGTTGGTACTATATCATATTAGGATCAACTGAGTATATCAAACCCTAAGTATTTATTTTACTTTTACTTGAAAATACTGAACATTAATAGTATAGAACTAACATCAAATACTCTTGGACAAATAAATGTTCAAATTTGATATATGAGAAAAAACCTTTAATATTAATAACATCAAACATAAAATTAAAAACCTGAAACACGTTAATAGACACTGCTTCGAAATATTGCTAGTTGTTTTAATTCAAAGTGTTTTGTTTTGGAAGACTATGATGAAAGTGACATGTTTTTAAAACAATCACGACTTGAAGTGGACTGACTTTGGAAATCATAAAGCAATAGTTGTTGTTTGGGGCGAACTTTATGTGTCCCCATAAATGATTAGGAAATACATTTCCCTTTTTCTATCGCTTATGTATATTTAAGTAAGTTTTAAGAAGTTTAATCAGAAGACGACTATTTTTATATGTATTTGTTTGCACTTGTCCTAAGTCAGGAATCTGATGTTTAGTGGTTGTGCTTTGTTGTGCTTTGTTGATGTGTTCCATAATTGTTTCTCATTTCTTGTTTTTTTTTTTATATATTTTAGACCGTTAGTTTTCCTGTTTGAACGGTTTTACACTAGTAATTTTTGGGCCCTTTATAGCTTGCAGTTGAAGACCGTATTTTGACCTACTTTTACAAATTGTTACTTGGATGGAGAGTTGTCTCATTGGCACTCGTACTACATCTTCTTATATCTATTTTGTATAAAGATATGAAGTTGAAAATGAAAAGACGAAGTAAAATAATTCATTTCAAGAATTAAAACAAGGAAGCAGCTGTCTCTAAAATTTAATGTGGGTAAGAGGTGATTACGACATGGATACATCATGAATCAAGTTACATAATGCAATGGAAGTCCTTAGAGTAACTTTGTTATATTTTAAACAGATGTTTAAGATGGTAATTTTAAACTCATAATCGAAGACAAACTAACAACACAGTAGCAAATTTCGAAAAAAAAAACCCCAACGAACAAAGAACTAAAAAACACTACATAGACAACTAAAGAAAGAGCAACACGAACCCCAACAAGACCCGGAGTTAAAGGGATGTTATCATGTGATTAAGAAATGCGAACAATCATGTTCTACTTATGACACCCGTTGTGTTGCTCATGTTGTTAAAGAATCGACAATAAGTCTCCATCAGTGATGTCTTCGAGGAAAAGAAGAAGAGAATGCAGTTTAACTTTTATTCAAGCGTTTGGTGTGTGCGAAAATGTGTGCATTCGTGTTTAGAAGGTGTAACATAAATAGTAACCTTAAACTTTTACAACCATATCTTGATTTATTGTTTAGCAGTATGTATATTTTATAATTGGTATGGATATGATATCATAAAAATAAAATCGAAAATGTATGTAACCTCTGTCTGTAATTTCCTGATAATCATAAAAATGTCTGTTTATCATTCAATTATTGCCTGATCTCGTTATACAGATGCATACAAAAAACACATCCCTGGCCAAATATTATATGTACCCAGTCCCCACGTATTCGCTTCAAACCAATAATATTCATATAAGTATAAAGGAAGTTAGATAAAAAAGCATATTTTGAAAAAAATAAATTATGATTTCAAACTACACATAAGTCCAACATGACAAGTATCCAACACAATACCACGCGCCGTAATTTACCTTAATGCAGATATAAAATGAAATGTATATGGTTATGATGTAATTTGTAAAGCTAATGCATAGTATTAGTGGTGTTCTGTAGCAACTGAAGTCCAATCATGGGTTAAACATGATAACCTATGATCTTTATTTTAGCAGGAATTTGAAAATATTGGTATTAGAATTTTTCGGTCAGATTCGGTCATCTTAGTATGGAACAATTGTATTACATGCAGCATTGTTTGGTGCTTTGGCGGCTGATACGAATTCATAATACACATGACATTGTGTACTGAGTATTGGTATGTTTTTAGTCTTAATAATGTAGAACAATTTTATTTTATTCAAACTACATAAAGTTTTTCAATCAATTTAATTTTTAATTAAAAGTCATCAGAAGGCACCAGTTAGAATATCAAAAGGATGCTATAAACCACACAACTTTCAATTAAAAACTGCTGTCACACTTATTTTTCAATACTTTTGCAAGATGTTTTGTAACATCAAACTCCTACAATGTTTCTAGTTTATCAATGTTAATTATAAACATCCCCTTACCTGTGTTTTAAATGAAATGTTTATGTAACTCAACGGAAAAAAAAGAGCAAACAATGATAACGCTTTCGAATTATGCCTCGTTGCAACTAGAACTACATCGTTCGGTATAAAAATGTTAACACCTGATAATATGATAATGTTAATGAACTTGTATGTGTTCAATTTCAAATTTATTAATTTACTCTGATATACTTGTCGATGAGATGTGTCGTATAAATTTTACCCCCATTTCCACATTTTTTCATCTAATACAACATAAATCAAATTAACAATAAAAAACAACAAACTTATTCCCTTGCATTAATATGTATAGAGCCTTTGAATCAATCACCTTATAGACTTTTTAAATTTGTTAGACGCAAAGAAATTATCCATATTTGCTCATTTATAAGATTTTAAATTATTGTATCGACAGACAAAAATTAAATCAGAAAATCATATAGTGATGTTTATGTCCCCATACTAGATTACCACTAATTTACGACAGCGAGACAAAAGTTCATAATTTAAATCATGACCAACTGATGATTACTTGTGTCAAATTACAATGGTAATATGGTATAGCATTATGGGATCAAGTTTTGCACATGTTACTAATAAATGTCTCTTCATTGATGCTCCAGACCAAAATATTTGAAAATCTAACTCCTATTAAGGTAGATCGTAGATATTAGTTTCTCGCGTTAGAACTTTCTTATACTTTGCTAAATTGAAGATTTTACTATGCTCATTTCAAAAATATAATAAAATGGATGGGTCACCGTGCTATTTTTCAAGCTATGAGTCGTCGAAAATTGACTAATTTTGCTTAAAATGATCATGAAAGAAAAAAAACACATTTGTGTGCATAAAATGAAATCTATGAGACTGAATTTGAAATAAATTGTAAATTGTGAGAAGATGGATTTTATAATATGTTTTTAGAAAATAAAAAGAAAAAAATGGTGTCACCAAACTGGTTTTCTTGCTACAAGTAAAATAAAAAAATATCCCTATCAATCCAGTATAATAATTTTTTTTACTAAAAGGGATATCTCCCCTTAAAGGGTTCGGTTGAAAAAAATTGATTCTAAAATATAAATGTTTGGTATTTGTTTAAATATGTTGGATAATGCAATAAATCAACATGTTTTCTTCATATAAATAAACAGTCTAATCAATAAAATTGCACATCTGTCTACAAATTTGCAGATTCAGGCAGATAACTAGACTGATTGTGTACTGCGATAGTACAATCCAAGGAATCAGTGCCTTGCACGAGGGAGATACATTCTTTAATTTTCAATAATTAATTATGTAACAACAAATATAATAACCACAGTATCCAAAGCACCAAAATAATAAAGCAAGTTTTTTTTAGAATCTTTAGAATGATGCTATAATTCATGTAAATGCACCCTTATTTTAGCTTTACATTGTAGAATCAGATCTGTAAATTTATATATTTTAATATTTTTTTTATATTATATAACAACAGTTTGAATTGATAATTTTATTATAAATAACTTTGGTAGTATTCCTGTGCGGCTTGACCTTAAAGATAGCAGTAGAAACAGCTTTTAACCAATCTGTTTCAATATCATCTGAAATTAGTTCCTTAATTAGCATCAAATTATGTTTTGTTAATTTCAAACGAACTTGATGAAGATTATTTCAGAAACATGTAATGAATGACTCAAGTGCATGTGGAACAAGACATAAATATCAGTTATCAGAAGAAACGGCAGTCGCACTAGTGTAATTTCCATAAAGCCAAATAATAACCCTCCCCTTCTATAACAACTGAGTTGTTTTGTTCCATGATATTACTTTCAATATTCAACCCTTTTAAGTGCAAAAACGAACCGTGGGAACCAATGCAACAAACTAATTTGGCTATCTTTATGCCACAGATGACATATTGAATGTATGACAAACATGATGTTTTTCTCATTGTCCTTTTGCCGTTTCTCAAAAATCACATAACCTTTTTCCTAATCGTTTAGCGTTTACATATCTCATCTGACACGTTGCGACTGTAGATGTTCATATTATATGGAATTAAATAAATTCAACTCAAAACCTTCTCTAGAAGCTGGGTTATGAGTAAGAACAACTGAATCCGACACTACAGAAGTATTAAGTGAGCAATTACAAATTGGATGACAGATACACGACATGACTAAACTAACGATATATATGGCTTCATCGTCATGGATCTTTAAAGGTATCTGAATATTCGTTTGATCTGTAAATTTGCCAACAACGTACTATTTCTTATCGTTATATTCTGAGAAAGTCTGAATTTGTATGCTAGAGGATGTATTCTCAACAGAAGCCCATCCTTTCGACGTAACTATGTCTCACACATCCGAAACAATCTGAAAAAAACAATTGACCTTCTGCGATTCCAAAATATAAAGTACATTTAATCGACCATACGTGATATTTAAAGTGACAGTAATCTAAAAATGTTTAAATGCCGTACATAGATAACTGTAGAACGATACATATCTCATTATACATATCTTATCTTATTTAAAAATAATTTCTATATTAGAACCGATAAAGACAATTTAAAGATTTTCTTTCAGTGATTAATGAATAATCTTTCAGAATAGGTAAATTTATAAATTGATAAATTTATAATTATCGTAAATTTTTAATAGATTTTCCTGTTTTAAACTAGATTATCTTAATATGAAAAAACCCTATCATATTTTTTTATATTATTTATTTAAAACCAGTTCCATTTGGTTATATTTTCGGAATTATTTTTCGATCGTGGATTATTTAAAGCAAAACTGTCATCAAGGCTAAGTAATATAAAGTTTTTCTATTAAAAATGTTCTTTATACGGACGTTGTACACCTTATCGCTATTTGTTTCGCCATTACTGGACATCACAAAGGCAGCATAACAGAAAGATATCTGACGCCACAATGGAAAAGTCGTTATTGTATGACGTCAAAGGTTCAACTTGCGCCGATTTTCGGGTCAAACGGCTAAGATTTCCAAATAGTTATAAGATGTGTTGTCATAAATTATGATTCCTAACAATTCAAGATAAATATTGCCATTACAGGATCTCCTAAAACATATCGATACACTTTATTGCAAAGATGTCGTGAAGCAAAACATTCAATGATTTAATCATCTCATTAATATTCTTTCAAGCATATCTAGCATGTTTTGTTTTATACAGAAGAAGGTTTTAAATGAGTTGCACCAAAGATATTTGGAATCAGATATTCCAAAGGAGGTTTAAGTTATAAGAAAACTACTGCTTGATAAGGTGGTGTGGAAGTGAATCGAAGAAGTTCAAAAAGTCTTAGCCGTCAATTGAATATGAAAGCAATATGAAAAGCATGTAATTTGTTTAAAATACAAAATAAGTCGTCCTCACTCCGAAAATGATAAATTCTATAGTTTTTGATATTTTTGGCTATATGAATAAGGCAACAGTAGTATACCGCTGTTCAAACGGTATGAATCGAATTAAATCCGGGTGACTAACTCGGCGTCAAACATCACCGAATAGACATCAAGTGTTGAAATGCGCATCTAGTTCAGAAAAATATGGTACGTTAACGTTATTGCACATAAGTAAGAAAAATGTTTTTAACAATTTCTGTAGTTGTTGTAAGGAACAAAAAGTTGTAAAACATGTAATAGAAGCCAATATGAAACGATATTTATAATTTCCTATGTAGTATAGCCGATGCAAGCTAGTACGGACCGCAAAATGATTAGAGGAGGCATAACGTTGAAATATTTACTATTGACTCTGTGGATCATACGGTCTTGAATGCCCTTTAAATAAAAGATGCTTCGTAATATTATTTAGGTTTTTAGTTTATTGTGACAGAAAATGCGAAAACATTGTTCATGAAGTCTAGAAACTAAACAAGATGTTTCTAATAAACGCAAGAAATCAATTAGTCTGTGGAGAAACTACTCTCTAGTGAGTGACCGCTAACTAATACTGCAAATACTGATTACAATTCTACTTATCTGTATCAAATACATTTTTTAGAATTGTTAGAATCATATGAAATTGGCTGTTGGTTATACTATTATACTACATCCTGTTCTTCAGTTTTACCTGAAAACAGCTAAAATAACGGTTTCTTCATTTTTGGAAACAAAAACACAAATTTATTGATTTCAAACACATTATTCTTGATTTAATCATGTTTAAATCATTATAATTAAAATAATTTGACACTAAATACAGGTCAAACTACAACTGTTTTAATTTACATCTTTGTATATTTCACTTTAGTCTTAAACTGGGGGTACGAGACAAACTGTTCGATTTTACTTTTGAATTGTTAAATGTGTTTAGCTCGTCACACATTCATTTTAATCATTTGATATATATCACTTCAACAACTGTTCAGTCTTCATAACCCTTATTTTGTTTTCCTCAGGAACACCCATATTTTACTGTCAACATGAACACCGGTAACGTTTTAGTTATGATGTGTAAACGCTGTATGATGGGAGAGGGGATATCTTACTTCTAATAAATGGAAGGTTGACAATTGAAATTGAACTGGAAAAACATTATCGTTTATCGTAGATTCGTGTTGACCACAAATGAAAGAAAAACAAGCCGACAAGAGATGATTATTGCTTGGTCCCATTAGAAGTCCGATATATTGTAAACAAATCACGTCCTTCAAATGTATTGGATCAATGCCAGTATCAACTACGTGTATCTTTTCGTTTGAATCAAAGTGTGTGGTTTTTGTTATATAAAAGTATGGGCCAATTCTTCTTCAAAAGATATTTGAGTCTACGTTGTCCGCTCTTTTTATAAAAAAAAAATCACAAAAATACTAAACATCGCGGAATATTTAAAAAAGAAAATCATTTTCCTGTATTTGTACAGGCATTTTCTTATGTAGAAAAATGGTCGATTGAACCAGGTTTTAAAGCTAGCTAAACCTCTCATTTATTGGAAGACACAGAACGTACAGTTTGAATAATTATTTCAATAAGTCAGTAAGTTTATTTTGAAGAATACTATGGTACAGATGTACATTGTCCACTGACACGTTTGTTAAAATTTAAAATTGAGCGCAATGCTGATGTAACTGAAGCTGGAAACAATGATGTAACAAGTGAAATATAAAGTTAAAAAAAATGGGATAAGAAATAAAAAACAAGAGTTCATTGAGAACATTGATGTAAATAAGATTGCAGAATTAGAAAATGAATTAGTGTTTTTGCATTCAAGTGTTATGTCGCAAAATTCTGTTAATAAATTATCCGAACATATAAATGAAATACTTTTGGAATCAGCTGAAAAGGTACTAGGTACTATTACTTATAACACGAAGGTTAAAAAGAACACAAAGGAAAGCAAACTTTGGTTTGACAAAAAATGCTGGGAGCAAAGAAAGTGCTCACGAAAAGCAAAACGACGATATAAAAACAACAAAACAACAGATAATCAAGCTCAAATGAAAGATGTAGAGAGAAAGTATAAAAAGCAGATGAATTGTTCTATACAAGAGTATAGAAAGACTTTTAGAAAAAAAATGCAAAATTTAAAAAACAGTAACTCTAAGGAGTTCTGGAAAATATTAAATGAAAAAAGGAAAAAACGTAATCCAAAAGTTTCCATCGATGTTCTCTTTGATTTCTTTAAAGACTAGAATTCGTCAGATTCAGTCGACGATATCCCTGTTTAGCAAGTACCAAACCAGTTCAATGAAATTCTTAATAGTATCATAACAGAAAAAGAAATTTTCAATTGTATTAAAGATTTAAAAAATGGAAAGGCATATGGAGATGACAAAATTATTAACGAATATATCAAAAGTACATGCTATATTTTTATGCCTATTTATGTTCAATTTTTTAATATTGTTTTCGATTCCGGAAAAATTCCAGAAGCATGGTTAGTTGGTAAATTATTCCTTTTTATAAAAATAAAGGTGATTGAAAAAAAAACAAAAAAAAACAGAAAATTATAGACCTATCACAGTTCTTAGCTCCATGGGAAAGCTATTCACTTCAGTTCTGAATTCAAGACTATCCACTTTTTGGGGAAATTACTTATTGTTGAATGAAAATCAATCAGGTTTTAGAAAAAAGCTATTCAACTATAGATAGTACTTTTGTCCTTCATATTCTTTTTGAACTATTGAAGATACGAAAGACAAAAAAAAAACTTTTTTGTGCTTTTAAAGACTTTGCAAAAGCATTTGACATAGTTTGGCGATCTGCTTTATGGCAAAAACTTCTGCAGAATTTTATCAGTGGAAAAATGTATGATACCATTGTAAATATGTATAGTAACATTAAATCTAGAATTTTTGATGGTAGTGTATTTTCAGAGTATTTTCCTTGTAATGTTGGTGTACGTTAAGGCGAAAGCCTCTCACCTTTATTATTTTCTCTGTATTTTTATGATCTTGAACATTTTTTAAAAGAACAAGATGTAGAAGGGTTAAAACCAGTATCCGATGATATAGATATTGAGCTAGACTACTATTTAAATTTGTTTTTGATTCTGTATGCAGATGACACAGCTCTTTTGGCAGAGTAAAAAATTACTTACAAAAGCAGCTTGACTCTTTGTATAATTATTGTGAAGTTTGGAAATTGAAGGTTAATGTAAATAAAAGCAAAAATGTAGTTTTTTCAATAGGTAGACCGTTATCAAATATAGAATGTAAATATAATGATACTGTTTTAGAAATTGTAAATGAGTTTACGTACCTTGGTGCTATTTTTTTTCTAGAACAGGAAGTTTTTCGAAATCAAAAAAGCACAAACAGAAAAAGCCACACACGCTATGTACGATGTTATCCGCAAAGGTCGAAAACATAAAACCTATTCTTTTGTATGGAAGTGAAGTTTGGGGAGTCGGCAATAATTCTGTTATTGAAAGGGTCCACATTAAATTCTGATTGATTGATTGATTGTTGGTTACTTACGTCCAGTGGCAAATATTTCATGCATATTCAGGACGAGAACAAATTCACAATACATACAATAGGTAGGTTGTTGTAATAGAGGCCATCTAGGATGATGGTCGGAGAAATTTGGACTGCCACTGTAAAATGAGGGTATATTGGATAGGGACAGAAATTTTGCCTTTAAACCGGCCACCTACGGACCCCTCAAAGAGTTGTTGTAAGGGTTCTTAACGTGCAAAGAGCGTGGCACTCTCTTAACACGAGGCATCGAATTTAACGTCCCCCTTCTGACTTGACGTGACTGCGAACTTGATACATCCCGAACAGCCAAACGGACGCGCCGGTCGGGAGAAGACCAAGTAACCATATTTCTATACCCCAGTCACCCTTGGGGTTCATTAAATTCTGTAAATTTGTTTTAAATGTAAAGAAGTCAACGCCAGATTTCATGATTTATGGAGAACTTGGAAGATATCCTTTGGACATTGATATCAAATTGCGGCTTTTAAATTACTGGTCAAACTTATGTGTGGAAAGCAAGAAAAACTTCCTGTTGTTTTGTATGAATATGTATATAAAAAGTATGGGATGAGTATTCCATGGCTTAATAATATAACATTTATTCTAGATAGTTGTGGACTATCATATGTTTGTAATGCACAGTACCTTGTTGGTAATACATGGTTATATCATAAGGTTAAAGTTAGTGTTGTAGACCAATTTAGACAAAATTGGCACTCATTGTCTCATTAGAATCGCCAAAAGCTATTAATTATCGTCTATTCAAAGATAATGCTGAAAGAGAAAATTATCTTAAGATCCTAGATGATAAAAATATTATTACTTTTTGTAGATTCAGGATACTCAGTCATAAACTTCCTATTGAAACTGGAAGGTGGGAAATTTGTATCGAAATTGTAAACTATGCAATTCAGGAAATATTGGGGATGAATTCCACTATATTTTTAAATGTTCGAAATTTAATTATAACAGAGAAAAAAATTTGAAACCAAATAGACCAAATATATTGAAATTTCATGATTTGATGAATACTAGAAACATCAGTATGCTGAATCATTTGTGCAAATTCATCAGACTGATTAATAAACAGCTGGACTCTTAGGTGAAATATTGTTTAATAACTTATATAGTAGTCGATTGTTTTATATCGTTCAACGAGGAATTAAACTTAGAGTGTCTGTCTTTCGATCTTCTGACTTTTAAGTATTTACATCTGATTCACACTGCCCTAGAGTATGTTGTTTCACAGACACTCTAAAGACCCATTTTCATTGCTGATAAAACTAAAGTTAATAATTTGGAATACACTTTCGCTGGGCAATTGGTTAAATCATAACAAAGTAAAATCACAAAATACTGAACCCAGAGGAAAATCAATTCGGAAAGTCCATAACCACATGGCAAAATCAAATAACAAAACACATAAAAAACGAATGGACAAGAACTGTCATATTCCTGACTTGGTACAGGCTTTTTCAAATGTTTAAAATGGTGGATTGAACCTTACGTAACAGCGCTAAACCTCTCACTTGTACGACAGTCGCATCAAATTTAATAATATTCATAATGATGCATGAACTTAACAAACAGACACAATAGGTAAAAATGTAACAAATAAAGGTAAAAAGTCTCAATTCGGTAGGTCATATTCGTGAAAAGGGAACGGGATTGAAGTTACGACATAAGGAACATATCCGATTTTATCTTTATAACAGATATTCCATAACGGTCAACCAACTCGCCATTGGGTCCGTTAAATCAACGAAGTGATGATATCAGCTTCCCAACGCTTCACTATTGGGAAACTGAAATCATCTCTTTTGTCGTAAAATTTTGTTTTCAACCGATCCTCATAGTCAATGAGATATAACTCCTAATCAAGTGGCAAAATCAAGAGCTCAAACACACCAAACGAAGGGATAACAACTGTCATATTCCTGACTTGGTACAGGCATTTTCAAATGTAGAAAACGTAATATAGCATTGCGTGTAATTTAGATATCAAATGCAATGATGAAAGATCTAGGTCTTCATACCAAATTAGAGTTTTTCATTCATATTTCGCGTGGTTGATGGTAGTTTATGTAACTTTTTGTGTGTTTTACATTTACTGAGCCGATGCCACTGATTGGGGAACGTTTTGTCACAATCCCTGTTTGCAACACTTTTGTTAACATGAACTACCAATGATACGTTCATTTTCTTTTGACAAAATTTCTGGTTACCCTGAGCATTGATGACCCAAGCAGTATTTGGCACAATATTTAGATATTTTAGGTTTAAAAAGTTTCAATGACTTTCAAATTCGTATTTAATCTGGACTTCCAACTGTTTGAGTTTCTGCTATAACGTTGTGGTCACATCAACTTGAAATTTACTACGCATGTTTTTGACGATGTGAATTTGTTTTAAATGTAAACATGAATGAAATTCGGTTTCGACTAGGATATTTTGGTTCATATGATATTATGAGATAATACGAAAGAGACATTTTTCATTTTTCGACGCCAAATGAATTTAGTTTATAGATAAGTATATTTCAATTTGCAATTAGAATTGATTTGAAAAAAACACATTTTGATTAAAATAAATTTCAAAATGTGCATTGTAGGAAAATTGAAAACTCAGGAACTAGTTAACTGCAAAAATGAAATTTTTCATCTTTTGTTATATCTTCCAGCAACCTTCCAATTGTATATCTTTTTGGTGTTTTTTAGTTAACACTAGCATAATTTTACTAATTTTCGGAAATTTAACTATTAAATCGAATCTGGTAAGGAATCAAATAAAAGGGGGAAACACCAATTTATATTTTAAACTATGTATCTGAGAAATAAACATCCCTTTTACGGCCTTATCTGTAAAGCATTTAATATAATATATCAGCTGAAATTGGTTACCAACAGTTCCCATAGCAAAAATAATGTTTGATAAGAATTCCACTCGATCACTGTGATTTATGTGCAATAGGTTACTCATATTATTTTTCCGTTATGAGTAATACCCAAATCCGTCATGTATTCTTATGTAAGAAAATGATATGCTTCCCTCAATTCTTAAACAGATTATAAAACTATTTGTTTTTTGTTTGTTCTTTTCTGACCATTTGACAAATGGTGGCGCCATGACGGTTAAGAAAGAATTCAGAAAGAAAAGTTCCTTTCACTACAATAATTAAAACCAGCTAAAAATATCTATTGATCTAGCAAAACTTCGAAATACATTTGTTCTATCAATATGTTTGGTTTAACTTTACATTTGATAAGAACAAATAAATTGCAAAAGCATCAACAAGCGAGTAGTTTTGGGAAATAGCATTAAACGATGAATTAAAATGCTTATTTGAATGCAGCCCGATGATATCTTGGCGTATTTACAAAAACAAATTAATATCGAACTCCTGTGTTAAGAATATTCTTTCAAAGCTTGTAAGTTTTTTGACAATAGGCATGATAAATGATATCAATTATAGAGTGAATCTGTTTTCTTTCCTATCATAATTGCTATCAGAATCTTAGGTTGCAGAACTCTCCGGCGTATCCCGGAATCGATTCTAATATTAGTTACCTACTATGCTATTGGATGAGAAGGATTTGTTCGTTTGAATCATTTATGAAAACAATGCTCATTGGAATTTGAGAGAATTGTTTAGATTTGTTAATACACCTTAACGTGAAGAATTGATTGTTTTTAGAGTTAATTATGTACAGGTGTTTCAAGATCATTTTCTTACCTATCACTTTCATAGTCTGCACGTGGTACTAGAAGAACTTAATCAGCATGGACTTTATTGAAGTTTTTGTTATTTTTCTATTTAATATTCCATTTATAAAAGGTAGGATACATGTTGTTGAAATGTCTCAGCGTGATATTAATGTTGTGTATACTGCAAATAATACGGAAAAAAATATGTAAAAGTGTGTTTTAGAAGTTACGAAAAGTTTCAAATATCGTTAAAGATATATTGTTGTGAAATAGAATCTGACGTGAAAGAAATTAAGTTGTTTAATGATGAAAATTTACAGAAAAGAGGTGGAAACAGTTTTCCATGAATTTACCTAGTTATTTCTTTTGAAAAAAATCCTTGAATATTTTCTTTTACTAACGCTGTCGCATTTTGAAAGTTTTATAAGATGAGTCTTATGTAGACGTCTAGCGTAGATAATTATAAGCCTGATAGTTTGATGAGTTTTTATGACATTCAGACCACAGTATGTCATGTTTCTGAACATTCAATTAAATAACCTAAATTTATAGATGGCTCAAACCAAGAATTATGATAGAGTTTATTGCAAATGTTGATATATTGCACGAAAAATAATGAATAGGAAGCAATTTTAAAATTAGAATGGATTTATGTCTTATCATACTACCTCGAGCATACTACAACTGAATAGTTTATTTTGTTTAAACATAGATGTCGTTCAGTGCTTCATTTTTTTAAAAATTATTTTAAATTATTATATCTGAAGACCTAATATATAGTTGGATTTTAAAGTAAACAATTTAGAGTTCTTATGTATAGTAACATGTCAGATTTTGACTTTTAAATATTCAAATTCCACTAGGTTTAATTAAGATGTTTTTTTAGTATATAATACAAATTAAGAGGAAAGTGACCAACCTCGCAGTGATAGCCTTTTTGAAACAAATGGTGATAAGTTTAATCTTATGATATTTAAATATGGATTATATAGCATAATGTTCTATCTAAGGGAAGATTTTTTTTCGATTTTAAGGTATTATTTCAAATGTATCACCACTTAATTGTTGAGAGCATAAGGAACACTTAAAAGGATAATGGAGTGGAATAATTTTGTTTTTAATTCAAAACATTTAATTTTATAATAAAATGCATCTTGTATATGTTCCATGCAGAGTTATTATCGTCAAATTGATGAAACAATAGAACTTCATTTTGAAAAGTCTTGTACAAGAAAAGACTAACCAACGTAATAGTTATAAAATCTCCAACATTAAAACATCAGAAGTATCATCATAATAATGGCAAAACTAGCGATCTCGATTAAGAGTTTAAAAAAAAAAGATTTACAAACATGCAATTGTTTCAACTTGTCCTTAGCGTAGTAACTTAAAAAAAAAATAAGAAGCATATAAATTGTTTGATTGTCATGGGAAAACAGGAGTATCTCTAAACTAAATAACTGTTTCAGACTTAATACTCGTACTGACGTTAGTCAGCAGTAAAGAATACATTAATCAAATTACGTAAGTTAACAATATATGCTATATCTTGAAGAATGGACTCGATAATTTGGTCCTCGATCAGGTTTAATGGATGATTTTTTTAGTATTTATATCTTGAAAATGCATTATATTGTCAGGAATCTACTTTATTATGTTCATCGTAAACTATTTAAATACTCATAGAGTAAATGATTTAGTCTTGTCAAGTCCAGTTTGTAGTTTCCCATAAGTGTAAGAAACAAGCAATTTATCAAGTTTGTAAGTAATCTAATGTCATGTTTTGTTTCTTAGGTTCATGCTCTCTTTTAATGATTATTTTGATTTAAAACTGATTGTTATTGGAAGAAAGGGTTTGAGCTCATGTCGAATAATTTTGCTGCAAATTTAAAAGAGGTCATTTGAAAAGATTTTCATCTAAAAGATTCTGATAAAATGTAAAAACAAGATATTTTCCTCAGTCTACTAGAAAAATGATAATATGCAATCCCTTTTTGGTTTATAGTTTTTAAGCCAATGATCCAATTCTGTTAATCTCGAAGATTTTCGGAATTCTATACTATGTTAAGCACTTTTTTGCAAACGTGAAATTGACTTTTAACCTTCTGGCATCAAATTTATAGGGTTTCTTTTTTATCAAAAAATTGGAAAAAGTTTTATTCAAATCCTTACTGTGTTCTTCAAGTATTTTCCCAGAAAGAACAAAATAAACCTAAATTTAGAATTTCAGTCCTTTTTGAACAGCCTTGACCTATTGACCTGTAATGGATAGGATTCGTCATGCCTATTATTGCTTCCACATAAGTTTCATTTGAGGAAAACAAATTATCCACAGCAAATCACCTACCCCAAATAATATGATTTTTAGCAGCAACGACCTTGAACTTTGACTTAATCGTCCATCAAATTTTAAGCCTTCTTTTATTACCAGACCAGTAGTCAGCACTTCTGTGTTGACATGAATTATCATTGATATGGTCATAATTATAAATTAACCGTTTACAAAACTTTGAATTTTTGAAATACTTAGGCTTTTCTACCTCAGGAATAGATTACCTTAGCTATATTTGGCAAAACTTTTAGGAAGGTTTAATTTGGTCCACAATGACATTTTTTTATTCGAGCGTCACTGATGAGTCTCTTGTAGACGAAAAGCGCGTCTGGTGCAAATATCAAATTGCAAGCCTGGTATCTATGATGAGATTATTTCCATCCTTTTAATTATGTTGACAGCCATTACACAGCCCATGTACATTTTCGATTATTAACCTTGGGTTCGAGCATAACGGCAATTAATATTCCGCTGAGAAATATAACCTTAACTATATACTCTTCCACAATTGAGCAAAAAGGGAAACATGTAGCCTAAATGAACTCGAATGAAAGCAATAATTCAATAAATAGAAAAATGTATTTATTGTGGATATTAATAAAAATAGGAACAAAATCTTCAACTGTCTAGACTGATTGCAGTATAAAAGAAACCGTTAGATATGTAATTCTGGATTTATTGTTGTTTTAACGTTAATGTGACTGTCTTTAGAATAAAAAGGAAAATGTTTAAGTTTATCAGGTAGGAAAAGGTGGATAAATGCATCTTGCTGCCTATTATATCGAAATAAATCAACTAACGATTACTACTTAGAGTTTATTTGTTATATAATGCATATGGAGCGCTGTTTATGAATCTTTTTGGATATGGTCTAACCCCAAAGTTTAATCCTACAATTTCATTGTCCTTATTCCGTTCCAAAATATTAGCAGAATTTTAAAATTTCTTTCAAGACTTATAATGGGGCAAGATTTCGAAACTGAAAGTTTGTGCGCATTTGTGATTATTTCTCTCTCGCACATTAGGCTGCATCAAAGCTGACTGGAAAATACAAACAGCGGTACTAAGAAAAACAGTGTACGAACACTGGGTCTAAAACCAAAACAACCTGCTGATCCTTTTGGAGATTAGTTTTTTTAAGACTATTAACGTAGCGGTTGCAACAAGTCTGATTTACAATACAGAGACTTTTAAGTAGAATTTCATAAGAATTAGATACACAAATTGTGAGATAACTCTCTGAGAATGAGTATGCTTTATAAAAAGGACAGTAAGTACTAATGGTAAGTACTACAACAATTACATTGACAGAGATAACGTCTACGACACCTCCACTCTAAAAATCACCTACGACGACTTAACAAGTTAATTATCGTATACAGTTATAATCTGTATTAATCTTAATTCACTTCAAATCTTAATACCATATTACCATAACACAATGTAACATATGCTCATTATAATTTGATGCCAAGAATTCAAAACTTTAAGAAAAAAAAAAAAAAAATAGAACATGAATTATTTCGGATATTGTTTCATTGAAATTGACTGTTTTAAATTTTTGAAAATACTTTTGAATTAAGGAATTATTTATCAGCCGCATGATTTGCCCAGCTGTTTGATGTTTGTATACGGTTTTGGACTTTTAATTGATTGGTCTTTATCATTATTAATGAGACATTGGTTGACGAAAAGTGCATCAAGTGCAGCAAAATTGGTGCTTTTGATATTATTTAGTGTAAACCAAAATGTACATGTTATAAAATATAACAACAATAGTACAACTTATCAAACGTCCAAACGAAACAACTCTTAAACTTGTTTATTTTTTTAATGATATTACCATAGGATATTGCTTTGGTACATACATTTTCATTCAAAAGTTGTTAGCAATGATGAATATTGTTTCGTTTTAAAATAACTGCTTTTATATATGGTTATGACCTCATAATTGTTCATTGAAATAGACATTAGTTTTGATTTAAGTGAAAACTAGACAATTAAGCAATAATTTAATTCGATGGCTAATAATAAGTTTTAATTTTACCTGCGACCATCTATATTATATTCCGTCATCGTTATCTAATGATTTATTCAGTTTCATTTCATATGTTACATTATCAAACTGTTCTCGCTAAAAATAATGAGATATTAACTTAAAATAACTAAAACTAATCAAAAATTGTAAAATTCAATTAACCAGATAACACTGCTTGTTATAAAAAAACAGAGCAATTCCTTAAAAATAACGTCATCACTTTTATGACCAGTGAACAGATATATATCATGTTCAAGAGGTGATATTTGTCCAAAACTTACAATCGAGAGAACTAAGCAATATTCTCTTATAACCTTTTGAATACTGATAAATTTTGCAAATACCACTCCTGAACGTGTGATTTATCAGACCTATTAATCCTATTATCAAAAGAGATGCTAACTATTTGCTAGTTAGTTAAACAGTTACATAACCTAAAGCGTACAAAGGGTAAAGAGTATAAGTAAAGAAGGCTTATAAAAGCAGGTTCCACACAACCATTTTTTCCAATGTCCTGCACCAAGACATAAATATGGCAGTTGTTGTCAAATAGTTAATTTCTATATATGTTGGCGTTTGTTTGTGACCCAGAATTGTTTTGGTTTAATCTATTAATGTCTATTGAACAGCGGTATACTACTGTTGTCTTTATTTGTGCGTTTTGGCAAATACCACGACAGATAGGGAAAAAATGACATCCGTGTGCATATTCCCTAGTGTGGTAAAACATGAACGAAATTCACCAGATAAAAGAAAATACATATACAATTTACTACCTATCAACCAATCAAAACCAAGGATACCTATTAGTATGACTTAATTGTACATAAGGTGTCATTACAAATGAAATAATACTTGGAGCATAATATAAATAATATATTTTCGTGTCGTGTATTACGGACTGTCAAAGACGGATTTACTTTTGCTATATTTTTAGAAATAAGATGTGGTATACGTTTGCCAATGATATAACTCTCTACTAGAGACAAAAGGATGTAGAGGTGGATATATGTTTATGACAGAAATGAGTTACTGCAATGAAATGTATGATTAATTTCCCTCAACTGCCAAATTCAAGACAATTTATTTTTACCCTTTTTCTTCATTTTTTTTTGCAACCGGATATTACTTTTTTTTAAAATACGATTTGGTGGTATAACACCTAGAATGTAAGCAACTATAGGTCACAGTTCAATAAATAGCCACACCCATACCGCATAGCAAGCGAAAAAAACAACAACTAAAGAGCAGAAAACAGCCAAAGGCCACCAATGGGTCCTCTACACAGAGAGAAAATCCCGCACCAGGAAATGAGGTCCAGCTGATCCTTAAACAATAATGTAACTATACTAGTTCAGCTAAAAAGTCTATTTTCTAGACCAAAACTTTCTTTCAATAAATGTTAATTGATCTGATTCGTTGGTTTTACAACGTTGCTTCCTTTTCAATTTCTGTGATGAAGATGATGTTTTTTTATATATTTATTAAGAACAAACCCATCAATCATCCTCTCCAATATATATCTTTAATGGTTACATGAAGCAAAAATTCATTTTTGTCACGTATGAAATAAAACGACATTGATCTTTAGATACATTGTTTAATTATTATGTATCTTTTACCTGGAGAAATCACGTTCCTACCATTTTCCGTAATTACTTGTTTTACAGATTGGTACAAACATTTTATATTCAATCATTTGAATTATAAATTTCCTGTATTTTTCTTCAACTCATTAAATCTAAATTAACCTGGTTACTGTAAATCTTTCCGTAAAACATTTAATGGTCATCCGGGGAAATAGATATTGACAATATTTTCTGATGTAAAATCAGAGATAATTGACTAAATCACTTTGCCATGATAATCAAATAAATGTTTATATATATCTAGTGTAAACGAAATGTTTCAGTTTGTTCCTGCATTGGTTAAACAACCTGATGTACAATATCCACGAGACACTGGTTTGTTGTGGTACTGAATATCGACAGTGGTTTTTTTTGGTACTGTAAAGTATTGTAAATCGGCATAGTTCTGTCTTGCTGCTGTACATTGACAGTGGTCTGTTTTGGTACTGTAAAGTATTGTAAATCGGCATTGTTCTGTCTTGCTGCTGTACATTGACAGTGGTTTTTTTGGTACTGTAAAGTATTGTAAATCGGCATTGTTCTGGTTTGCTGCTGTACATTGACAGTGGTCTGTTTTGGTACTGTAAAGTATTGTAAATCGGCATTGTTCTGTCTTGCTGCTGTACATTGACGGTGGTCTGTTTAGGAACTGTAAAGTATTGTAAATCGGCATTGTTCTGTCTTGCTGCTGTACATTGACAGTGGTTTTTTTTTGGTACTGTAAAGTATTGTAAATCGGCATTGTTCTGTCTTGCTGCTGTACATTGACAGTGGTCTGTTTAGGAACTGTAAAGTATTGTAAATCGGCATTGTTCTGTCTTGCTGCTGTACATTGACAGTGTTTTTTTTTGGTACTGTAAAGTATTGTAAATCGGCATTGTTCTGTCTTGCTGCTGTACATTGACAGTGATCTTTTTTGGTACTGTAAAGTATTGTAAATCGGCATTGTTCTGTCTTGCTGCTGTACATTGACAGTGGTCTGTTTAGGAACTGTAAAGTATTGTAAATCGGCATTGTTCTGTCTTGCTGCTGTACATTGACAGTGGTTTTTTTTGGTACTGTAAAGTATTGTAAATCGGCATTGTTCTGTCTTGCTGCTGTGCATTGACAGTGATCTTTTTTGGTACTGTAAAGTATTGTAAATCGGCATTGTTCTGTCTTGCTGCTGTACATTGACAGTGTTTTTTTTTGGTACTGTAAAGTATTGTAAATCGGCATTGTTCTGTCTTGCTGCTGTAGATTGACAGTGGTCTGTTTAGGAACTGTAAATCGGCAATGGTCTGTGTATATCGGCACTTGTGTCAATTGGTACTGTATATCGGCATTGTTCTTTCTACAAAGATGTCGACACTGAATATCGACAGTGGTCTGTTTTGGTACTCTTAATCGATATTGGGCTGTCTAATACCGGTTGCATTTATACATCCAGTTGATATGTTCATAATTATAAATTAACTGTTTACAAAACTTTTAATTTTGAAATACTTTTCTACATCAGGAATAGGTTACCTTAGCTGTATTTTGCAATACTTTTTGGAATTGTTGGTCCTCAATGCTCTACATCTTCGTACTTTATTTTGATTTTTAACATTTTTGATTCGAGCCTCACTCATGAATCTTTTGAAGAAGAAACGCGCGTCACAAATATAAAATTTCTATCCTGGTATCTATAATGAGTTTAATTATTACTGTAAATCGGCATAACGACAAAAAATGACTAACGCTTCAGATGATCGGAATCTTTCCATCGTAACATGGAAAGGGTAAATAATCATCAAAGAGTATAATTTACTCATGCGCTCTTCTGAAATAATTTTCCTTAAGAAACTCTCAGATCTGGAAGTTTATGTACTTAAAAACAACAAAATATATCTAGAGAGTTATACAGCCAAATGGAACTTAACAAATGTAATTCCGTACGGATGTTACCATAGTACCTGTATTTTATTGATTTTCAGTATATGTATGAACAAGTTTTGAGCATGAATGACATTTTACCAGTGATTGAATTGAACCAGCAAATGATTGTACTGAAAACAGACAATACTTTTTCAATTTTTCAACAAAAACCAACGAAAGATGTAGTCAATACATTTGTTGAGAATACATGTATACAAGAAGTAACATGTTCTTTTCGTCCTTTGTCCCAAATGTGAATTACTAAATTGGACTTATCATCGGGTTTGTACATAAATAAGCAACACGACGGTGCCATGTTTGGAGCAGCATCTGAAATCTCCACTGATTTGGAAGGGTTTGTGTTGCTCAGTCTTTGGTTTTCTACGTTGTGTTTTGTATTTTGATGTTGTTTTTTTGTCTTTTGTTGCCATGACATTGTCAGTTTGAGTTTAAATTCCCTTTGGTATATTCTGCATCACTTTTTCTAGGAAACTTAAATTATTTATATAAAAAAGGAAGATGTGGTATGATTGCCAATGAGACAACTGTCTCCAAGAGACCAAAATGACACAGAAATTAATTAACAACTATAGGTCACCGTACGGCCTTCAACAATACGTAAAGCCCATCAGGAATCGAATGTTCAGTAGTTGTCGTTTTTGATGTGGTTCATAAGTGTTTCTCGTTTCTCGTTTTTTATATAAATTAGACCGTTCGTTTTCCCTTTTGAATGATTTTACACAAGTAATTTTTAGGCCCTTTATAACTTGCTATTCGATTTGAGCCAAGGCTCCGTGTTGAAGACCGTACTTTGACCTATAATAGTTTACTAATAAAAATTGTGCCTTGGATGTCACTCATACCACATCTTCTTATAGGTATTAACACCTTTACGATAGTTGCAAATATTACAGAAGCTTTTGTACAACAACAAAACAACCTATTTGATCTTATTTATATGATAAATATTCACATTTACAAAAAAAGATTTTTTTAACTAGAACTACAAGACCATACACATCTTTTTAATAAAAATTTCATATAAAATGATAATAAGTAATTTAAAATTAATTACAATTTTCACAATTGTTTCTTAAATTTTCTTATAGGTGTAGAATCCCGTAAGTATTGTGTATGTTTTTTTGCTAATTGCATGAGACAAAAGTCTTGTTTATTTTGCATGTAAACAGCATTTTATTACCGTTTGCATTTAAATCCAATTTGAAAATGAACTCTTTTTTTTACATTTTAAAAATATCTATCATTCTAGCGTTATGAGTAAGATCAAAATGTGAAAAAGTGTTCTATAAATTTGCTCCGGACAATATATTTGCGTAAAAAACACACCGTAACATCAATTTCTCCAATTATACTGTTGGTATAAACCAGCTTTTATATCAAACTAATCACGTTAAGTTTATTAGTTATACTTGTAATAAACTTTTTGCAATAACCGTTAAATTTTCAAATTACCACCCATCGTTTACACAAATTAATTAAAATGCAGAAAGCCACCTGCTGCTATGTTATATATCTTACATCATGTTATCCTCGGTAAAGTTTGGAAATGTAATGATGAGAAAAACACTGGCTGCTTTTTGAGCATTCTTAGGGAAACTGTAGGCTTATCACTTAGCATGAACAACATCATGACAATGTTTAATTTATTTATAAAATATACACACATAATGACATTGTTCCAGAGTTCACAATCCTGCTTATGTAAAATTATGTTATTTCTTTCGATATTCAAAGTTAGTTTCAAGTTTTATTTTTTTTCTACTTCAAAGATTTAAACATGGGTACATGCATACTATAAACTAAAACACTTCTTGTATTTTTTCGTGTCTACATAGTGCAACAAATTACATATAGTTTAGAGAACATTAAAAACATTGGTTTAACACATTAAAACAAGATGTAATATGTTTAAAGAAGACATCCAAATCAAAAGTAACGTAATTGTAAACAACTGCTAACACAGTTTTACAAGACTTTGCATTTTATAAACAATGCTGTAGGAATCATACAATTCATGAGTATTAGATGACTGAAAGTGAGATTGTAAGGTAACAACAAATTCCTATCATTATTGAAAAAATCCTGTCCATTCTTATAAGATCTAATACGTAATGGTATTCATCACCTAAATTATTTTTATTACAACTTCGACAGGTGATTTAATTGTCCATATCATTTGATCTGTCATGAGTGAAACTTTGTGCACTTACTTAGAGAAAGTGGTTTAAAAATGTTTTCTGTATGCTTGAAGTTAAATTTGCAAAGCAAAATAGAACTTAAAAGATTTCAAACAGAATCATATTGATCAAGGACCTCTTAACGTCATCTCGCAATTAATAGACCACTGGTTGTCGACATGCTGCTCCCGTTCACCAGACTAGAATAATTAAAGAGGGGATGTGTTTTTATTTCTTGCAAGACGAATATCTACCAAACCCCAAAAGAGACCAAAATTTGAACACTTACAGGTCCGTATAACCTTCCTACACGAGAACAATCCATACAATCTAGTGATGTATTAACTGAAACATCAAGATGATTTAAAAAAAACCGGCCCAAAATTATGACAAACAACATTCAACGTCATTTACATATTACTTGATTACAAGCCCCTGATGTGGGACAAACACATAGATAATGTGTCTGGATCAAACATGTTTGTGTGTGCTTAAACTCCTTCTAGCATGTTCACTTCATCATCGGGTAAACATTCTGTAAACATTTCGAAAAAAAAAAAAGAAAATTTTATATTTTGTTTGTCGTACGTTTTTGTTTTAACAACCTAATATTGGAAACTTAACTTATTTAACACAATCATATACATATTTCAATAATAAATGTAATGCAGTTCAGTCGAGTTATGTTGTTTATTTTAAGTGACATATATGTTCTTTAAAAAGTCAGATACAAAAAGAAGGAGTGTAGCATGACAATACTAATATACAAATATAGCGTTACAAATCATAAGAACGGGGATCCTTTTCTTTACAAGTGCAATCGATCGATCTTGAACACTATACTTTTCTGCTGAAGTTTTCAAAGAATGTTATCATAGGAAGCTATGTAAAATGAAATGAAACATGATTGACCCAAATTAAGAATCAGCATAGCTCACTCACAAACTTAATACTAGGGATACAAAGAAATATTACACATCTTCTACTTGAGACAAAGCAACATTTGATTGGTTAATGTTTTAAACTAACATCACTTCATATAAACGTTGACAGTAGATGGATGGACTGATTTATGTTATATCTTAATCTTCAACCGACAGTCACCATCCAGGACTATAGACTCCTAGATATTTTCTTAGATAAATGTACAAATAAACCTTTGTAAATTAGGAATTTTCTTTCTACTCTAATTCAAAACTAATAGTAATAAAAATTTGTGTGCGCATTGCGTTTGACCATTCATCTATCTATAAGTTATAATTGAGATTGTATACAGTCACGAATCACTTATGGACTTGTAATATCTACTCTGACATCGAGTAAGTTCAACCAGAAAATGATAAATAACCAAAACGAATGCTTATCTGACAAAATAAAATATCTTAATATGGCAACAATTAGATATTGACAATTAATTATCGTTGGAGCATTCTTATTAACTATAATCAGGCATCCAAGGGAGAACTCGCCTTATGCCATATCTACCCATTGATTTTCCAACAATTGTAACATATTAATTGCATGATATGTTATCCGAGGGAAAGTCCATACATCACGCAAATCATCAATCTTTTGAAGAAAACTTTCTTATAAATACAACTTGGGTTCTGGAGGTAACGTCTATTCGTTCTATGATGTGAAAAATGCAAAAATTATTCCGCAAACCTTGTTGAAAGCAATAAAAGAAACGATCACATTTATATTAATTGAAAATTTCAGAGTTTTGTCGATTGAATGCAGCGGATTTTCCATCTAGTAAACTTTAATGATTGTAGTATTCTTTGTTAAATTAAATAATTTGTACAATTTGTACTTTTGTAGTGGAGTCACTAATCTACTAAAGGACGTTTTCAAGTAACCATACAAACTTCACTTATATGTATATTGGTACACTACATTTAAGAAAACAGAGTACAATTCTATGTTATTTTTCATTTTTTTATTTGAATGTGCATCAAAATCGAAACATTTTATTTCATAAACAAAGCTAAAACAAATCATACAAAACATTAAAATTATATATAGATCGTCTATCCAACATTGAACTTTCTTCTTGTTTATCCGAGGTAGGTCTGATGACTTACCATCTGTTTTAGGTTTGGTCCAAAAATAGGCTATCTGACGTAAGAGCAATTTTGTGTTGTTGACGAGTATGTTAAAAAAAGGTTGATGCTTATGTTTAGAACTCCACGTATCAGAAGTTACAACAGTAAATGAATGAAACGCCTCCGCAGTTCCCCCGAGGTTTAACAAACATAAGGGCAAAACGATAAAAGCATAAACAAAACAAAAAAGTTAATAAATAATCATGTGATCTGGGTTACCTCTTAAGATTTTAAATCAACTATTGTACTCCTGTATACTGTATTAAATATTTCGTTTCTAGTCTTTATAACATGAACTATATCCTTCTCATCAACGATATATACTGTTTCTTTTTCCATTTAGCTTTCTTTTATTTGACTGTTTTATAGTCATAATCACATAATTCACAATACTACAATACCTTCCTATATAACTTATTAATAAGACAACCTTTTCTCAATGACCATGTTCCGTGTTTTATGTCTACAATCAATACTTTATTACCCCCTAAATATCATAATTTGTAACGTAATATTAGTTCCTAAGAAGTGATAATGCAGGAGTATGTCAGTTTCATATTTAGCACATTGTATAAGAAATACTATCTCTTAATTGTAATCTATGGCAGACTAGAAATTATTTAACAACTTACGATTGACATTTTGTCATGCTTTTCTATTATGATGCCTTATTTAGAGAAATATAATACCTTACTAAATTCATAAACAATAAATATCAGAGAACATTGATAGCAAACGGTGTTATTGTCTCGTACTTAATCTTTGAAAGGTGTAGTTATAACTTAATTAAGATTCTCAGACGAATTTATTTTAGACGGTCATGCAATACGATTCTGTGGTAAGATATTACTACTGAATTTATAATATGTCTAAAAAATGCAAGATTTATGTCTTTAATAATACAACCATTAACAGGTATCAATTACAAAAAAAAAAGTATTCTAAAAGACAGATTCTGTAGCACATAATTCAACCTCCCAAATTGGACGTCAAAACCATCGGTCTGAATTTGTGTTTTATTTCTTTATTTTTTTTTGTGTTGCTGTTATTTTTATCCTTTATTCCTTGCAAGGTTTCGTAAATGACCTTTTTTGATGGTCACAATCTGCTGGTCATTCGTAACTAATCTGTCTCGTTCGAGGCGTAAATTTAAATGAAGCAGTATGCCATGTTAAAACCATGGTTATGTTGTAACATGCTTTTCCTTGGTTGCAGTTAAACACGTGTATCATCTTTTCATTAGGATTTAATCCTTCATCTATAGTCAATGTTCATGATGGTCTCATTTGGTAAGTTTCTGGTACCTTCATTTTCTTACTGTTTATTAGTAGAGCTTTTAAAATATTTCTTCTGTGGTAATATGAGATATTTTTCTGTTGCTCATCTCTATCTTATAAATTCAAAATAAAGAGATGTTGTAAAATTGCCGTAAGAGACAATTATCATGAACTTAATTAAATAAAAAGCTGTGAACAATTGTAAACCTTCAACAATAAGAACTATCAATATCGTATAGTAAGCTATGTAAGGCCCGTTTAGGATGAAATGAGAAAAAAAAAATAAAAGAGGAAATACCATGTATTAATACCAATCTTTACCAGAGTACTTAATATGTCACAACATTTTATATTTATTTGTCTTAAAATTGTGATGTCCACCAGAAATATGAAACAGATGAACGATTTACTCTCCTGGTGAGAAATTTTCTCGCAGTATTAAAGACCCATGGGTGGTCTTCAGTTGTTTTCAGCTCTTTGGTCAGGTTGTTGTCGCATTCCCCATTTCCATTCACAGTTTTATTAAAAAGAATGATTTTTATTAATTTAGCCTTGTAAGTTTAACATCGTATATCCTGATTATTTTCATTTCTCTGGAATGTATATGTACAAAATGCATATCTAGTGTTTGAGAACACCAGCAACAGCTTTAAGATCGTTATATGTTATTAAAACAACATACTCTCCATGCGTGAATATGCCTTGTCTGTACGGCAATGTTATCTGTTCATATGTTCTCTTTGTTTAAGTCATTTATCATTCTTTATTGACTCCTTTAGTTATCTGATTCTCATAGTTAAAAAGTAATTATTGTGCAATATGGACTGTAACGATAACAAAAAAAAAGTGGTGGGAGAACTTTTGTTTTTCTGAAATGCAATTGACTGCAATAGTATTAATAAAAGAAGATGTGGGAAAACATCGATGAGACACCAACCCAACAACACAATACTTAAGATGACAAATAAATAAAGAATATTGCTCCGACATTAAATTTTGATATTCTATAATTTTTTGTTGTAGTCTTGTGCTTCGGTTCTGTTGTCGTTGTCTCTTTATATCATTTGGTTTCCGTGCGAGAACATTGGATCTTAAAATTTTGGAGTAAGTTTTTTTTCTCATACTCCAAAATCAACCAATCAAAATGCTGGATTTCATGTTTCGAGCATGACATTTATGCGTCAAGCACTGAGTATAGTTTTATGACATCAACCCCAGATTTCCATACAGCTGAGACATATAACTCTCTAAGGTTTTTACAAATCACTGAATATATGCACCTTATACGATCTTATACATATTGGATAATTTCACAGATTTTCTAGATAGTGAATCTTACCTTTTTCAGTCGCATACACATGTGTGTAATCAATCAGTTTTACAGTTTTCAGATTTTCAAGAATGTTTTGTGTATTCAAGTTTTTTGGTAGATTTTCTAAATGGTAAAATTTAATCAACTTTTTTTCGTTTTCGTTAAAGAGCATCCATATATTTAAACGATTTTGTTTATTTTAGCTTATAATTCTATTAAATTGTAGTTTCATAGGTTTTGCTAAGTTGTAAATAAAATAATAGTACAACCTTACTTATATAATCTTTGCAATGTTCTTCACAGTTGGTTACTTTTTATTTGGTTCCTTTTGACAATAGTGTTTCAATTGTATATCAATAGAATTTTGGTAGCTTTCAACCAAAGAGGTAACTTAAATCACGCTTTCTTTAAATAGGTACATGTACTTGCTCTGGTAGGTTGGGTCCAAAATATTCTGCTTTAAACTTTTTACTGTGTCAAGTAAATCAGTTGACCCCAGCATAACATAAAGTACTTGCAGTCGTATCATGATGTTCCAGCGTAGCTCTTTTAACACTTAGATTATGATCAATAGATTTGTGGTATCAAAGCGTCTACTTCTATAATAAAGTAAAAAAAAAGTCAGTAAATAAAATCATAAGAGCGAAGCAGATAACCGTTTGATCCGTTTTTCCGTATTTTTTGCTCTGTAAAAGTACAGAGTCCGGAATAAAAATTAAGGGTACCTTACACGAACGTTTAGTTGTTATCACAGAGAACTCTGCCAATACACTCAGTTTCAATGACATTGCTAATGCGTAATACACAAAAACTATAATCATCAGTTCAAGAAAATCATATAAATATTTGTTATCAAACAGAAGTTCAAAGACATAGTTTGTGTTTGTAATATCTAATTAATTAATGAGTAGTCGGAAGAAAAATGAATGAAATAGTTTATTGATTTTCTCTTTAAGTCTTTTATGTTAGCTATTGACCATATAATTCATTACTGCCATAACAATTATATTGATACTTGAAGGAAATAGTCTCAAATAAACCTAGCATATTCACGAGTTATTACTGTAACAGATAGGATTTGTAACAAATGCATTGTACATGTCGGTTTTATTTGAAGTTCTTTCATCATATAAAATCGTTCAGTAATATGTTGTGTACTTTTCTCTGACGTAGATTTTATGTATTTTTATGAAATGTGAATACACACTTGAGTTTTCCTTAAGTTTATGTATGTTTGCTATGTCTGGGTTAATTTGTATCAAAATTCTTTATGATCAAAGACGTTGAATACTTCATGATATTTGACGAAAATGTAAATAAGGGCTTTGACATAAGCATTCAGACATTGGAGTGAAGACCATATAAAGACAATATCTTTTAATCGTGTTGTTTGGGTGCTGTCTCATTAGTATAATTATCTCACGTCTACATATATTGACATTATAGTCTTTGGCTTTATTCATTACATTTTTTTTTTATTAATGATTGAAATGTGCTTTTTATTCTTGCATAGATAACGTGATATGTTTTGCTTTCCGAAATTATATTTAAATCCTAGAATTGCGGTTCGTTGAAAATAAATTTGTTATGTCTCGATATGACTTGGTATCAGTCCAGGGTTTGAGGCAAACTTAACTTAAAAGAAAAAAGATATCCATTGTCTATAATACTTTCATAGCAAAAATAACCAAGTAGGCCATTGGCCTGGTTTACATATTAATTGTGAGTAGTTCCTTATTATTATTGCAAAGCACTAATTTCAAAGAATAAACTTCTTATCAGAACTTTTGAAATTTTGTATGATTATCAGATCCGTTTATGTTTTGCGTGTCAAACACATACCATATTGTGTAAAACGCGCGTGAGCAACGAACAAATGTTATGTATATGCTTGCGATAAGAGTTTTACTTGAATAGTTCTTACTTTATTTTATGGTTTGAAAAATCAAAATACTGAATACAAATAGGATGTCAAAATATTGATAACGACGAGAGGTACTTTCAACACTCATAGGTCTAGTACGTGTATTGATGTTGCGTAATGAACCACTGAACCATCTCCTTTCTCATCAACTGCGATAATCCAAAGTATCATAGATATCAAAGTAGTCAGCTGTGCTTTCTTTGATTCATGATATGCAGCAGTGTTTTAAGAATAGGTGTCAAGACTTTTGATGATTAAATACACGGTCATTATTGAGGGTTAACATTAGTTATCGCATTGACTGGTTTTATTACGTCAGCTGTTTATTCACCTTTTTCAGCTTATGTTGTTTTGTTTACTACTTTATGCACCCATTGTGGTTTTAAGTTTATGTTCGTTTTGTTTTCCATTTAATGCATCCTTGCCTTTCCAGTTTACTTAATATGCAATGCTTTGATTTTATTGCTTCTAAACTTTTAATTTTGAGCCTACTTGAAAATGATTATTCCTGAAGCATCTCTGATTTGTACACTGACATTTGAATAATTGTTTTCATAAACCATTTTTAGTTTTGAATGCTCTCATTCATTTTTTGTTTGTTGAATTATGGCATAAGACTAATATCCATAGTAACTAAAATTAAACTACGTCATACAAACTTCCTATGACGTCTTAACATTAAGAACACATTTTGTTTGGGGATGGGGGAAATCTAACAATATGAGCTATCTTAAAACATGAATGTCTTACCTAATAGATAAAACTGTTAAAGATTATTCAATTTAATGTTTTTAAGAATAGTAAAGATTGTAAACTTGGAATTTAAAGAACTTCATTGATGAGAATTAATAAGAAACTGATGGACATAAATACTTGACTGTAACAACCCTGAAATCTGTCAACTGAATCTGAAGCTCACCCCGTGCGATGTTAAAACAATTGTTATAGAGTTTTATAGCAGACCATTTAGTCTTTGGATAGTCATTATTCATCCTTAGAATCAGTCATTTATTTGGTTTAAATCCCATCTATCAGCTTAAATGGGTATAATTGACAGGAATAAAACTATTCCTTAGAAAATCTACACGCAATAAAATATCGGAGGTCTGGCTTCTGTCAAGGCACTTGTCTCTCTACAGAAATAGAAGGGAACATTTTATGTTTTATTTAAGGGTTTGAAAAAAAAAAAGATAATTAAAAGTGGTATGTTAAAGATTCAGCAGTTTTTCATAAAAACAAAACCCCATTTTATTAGTGGTTATATTTCATACACTATGTAATTAATAAGGGAACATCGCTCGAACAAAGCTGACCATTGACGTTTTTGCTTCTTTTTGCTGCAACTGTTCTTTTTGTGCAGTCAAGACGACTTTCCTTACTGACGCCTAATGCTTCAACTTCAAGATTGTTGAAACCTACAAAAAGCTTTCATTAGTTTCAGTTTTAAGGGGGTCTCATTGGGGGGTTCTGATCCCGGATCCCGCTTCTTAATGTTTTGTCAGATTCCCGTATACAGCCGCTTACACTATGTACGTAAGCAATTCTCATTTTTGTTTAAATTTCCCGTGTCCCGCTAGACTTCATTTCCCGTTTTCACGGCATAATAATTCAACTTTCACATGTCACGCTTACAAAAAAAATTGACAATCCCGCGTCACGCTTAGACCCCAATGAGACCCACTTTTAATAGTTGAAGTATATTTGAAACGAGCATACGTTGTCTTAAAACATAAATTGTATTCGTACGGGACCCGAAACATGGTAGAAATGTTCAACACAGCCTCGTATTCTATCTGTTGGCTAGTTTGTTACACATGCATTTTATTTTTTCGAGACAAGACATAGTTTTTTCTATACTAATGTTCTTTGGGTTTTCTTTCTTTTAATATTATTCACATCTTTCAGATATAGGTAAACATAAAACCATTTATTTTGAAACATATTATGTGTGGGATTTAAATTGAACGTGTCTTTACAATTCAAAGCATTAATTAAGCTTTTGAGAAGTATAAAACCAAAAAATATATAATTCATATATACTTGAGAGTATAAAACAAATAGAAAAATGATGAACGATCAAAAAGACTATTCATAGAGTACACGAGTAATGAAGTTTCTCGGATCAATTAAATCATTTGAAAATAATCAAAAACGCAGGTTAAGTCTTCAAAGAACAAATATTTAAAATTGGAGAAATGTTCGATTCGTATTTGTACCACGATTATTTATATACTTAACTCTTCAACTAAAAATGAAATGTCGATAATTTGTGAAATCTATACTAAACATCTGGCTAATTCAGAGGTTAGTTTATACTTTGCAAATAAAATAAAACACTACGTTTTACACATAGAATACAGAACATCTAACGGGTCTGTCTAAATATTTGATTATTTGAGATTATGATATCCGTCAAAATGAAGTGCAGTTTAAATAATATTCTTTGAATAAGATTGAAAACATTGACTTGTTGCTTTGTTCTGGTTTTCCGTATAGAACGATCTTGAAATTAAGACGAATCACAGGGCATTAATTTCCTACTTGAAAAATTACATGCAAGAAAGTTGGTATATGTATATATTTTAACAGAATCACAAGATACTGGAATTATTTAGCCCCATATACTTATGTCTGGACATTAGTGATCGAACCCAAATTTAAGAAGTCCGAAAGTCATATATCTTGATCAGAAATAAATATAAAATTGTACAGGACGCCAAAAATCAGACATTTGCGTCTTGAGTTTATATAAGAATTAAACCAAGTTTTGACTACAATCCAAATGAGGTCATAGTATATAGCGATGCACATGTCTCTCTGTGAACTCAAGTTTCAGGATGAAAATCATGCTTGACCAAAACTTTAGAAATATAAACACATTAGTGTCAATGACTGTCAGACATATACCATAAAAAAACAAGTCAGGTTCGATTTTTAACGATTTAGGCATTTACCAAAAACAGAAGTTTCATATTTTAAAAATTAATTCATTTAAGTTTCCGAATGGTAGTTAAAGTACCGTTACGGCTTGACAAATTCTTTTGATATTTAAACGAACTTTCATGGATCAAAAAATGTAGGCCAATTTCGATCTTGAATGTGCAACATTTAATAGTCGCGCTTAGGGTTGGGTATCTACGATCAGAAGAACACTAATTTCTAGTTTTGTGAACTAAATTTTTATGTATCTATTTAAGAATTGAATGCTCTTTTTTGTAAATTTATTGGGGTGTAAAAGCGTTGACCGAAGTACATTTTGTATGAAGCGCGGAAGCGCTTCATACTAACAATGTGCGCACGGTCAACGCTTTTACACCCCTATAAAGTTTCAAAAAAAAGCATTCAATACTTATAATTACATTTTTACCTATAGGATCCTGAAAACACGCCTTTTATCAAGTTTTTATTTCATTTACCTGTGCACTTTGTTGTGGGACCTCGTGTCATCATGAAAGAAAAGTTGTATTGTGTAATGCAATTGATTAAGGAATATTACGAGATTGCTAGTTAGCCAATCAGAATAACGTATTATAATGAAACATACATCTAATGTTATTATATCAAAATAATACACCTTATCCCTTATCCCGGCTGACCCGGCCGCTTAAACTTTTGACGCATACAACACTCACTTTTCCATTGTGGCGTCAGATATTTTGTTTTGTAAGGTCAAAAATTTACGGGAACCTGTGTGATATCTAGTAATGGCGGACAAATAGCGATAAGGTGTATTGTACAGGTCACATGGTCTTATATATTATTACTGATTTACGGTCCACTAGCAATGACATGAATCAAAAAGAAAACAATTAGGATAACAAGAGACTAGAAAAACAAAGCAAAACAGTTATTCTCATTACACTTTTTGTCTAAAATACCAGTAAAGATTTAACAAAGAGAATCGAAGTCGCACTTTTATAGAGTATTCTTATTTTAATGAGACTGTTGCTATTTTGTTTGATAAAGTAAGTCAGTTGATTATTGAATATCGAATATAGACCTATTGCACATAGTCGTTATAGATTACATGCACTTTTAAAGAAAACACCATATATTCCTTAATTCATCATTTCTTAATTAATGTAAATGTTGAAGAAAAACATTGACTGCGTTATAATAATTTTACGAATGAATTATCAGTGAGGAACAAATCTTATAGATAATGCGAACCAGCATTATCATTTAAAATGTATTAGGAAAACAAAAATAAAATAGATGTAACGGGACAAAAAGAATATTACTCCTGTTGATTGATATAAAGACTCTATAACTTTCGCCTTGAAAAATAGATAGGTCCTCCAAAACTGAACTCAAACTACATCTGAAAAATACAATTATAATAGACATATAAACCAATCATCCACATGTATAACAATTTTGATACGACGGGAGGACGCACCAACGGCAACATGTAACTATATATATTTTCCGGCTACTGATCATGAGTTTCAAAAAGGTATTAACCGAACATGAATATCTAGAACTAAATTGTGTCATTCATTTGCCACAAGGTTTTTTTGTAAAAAATATATTTGCATATGACTGGATTAAACTGACATCGGAAAGTTTTAACCCTTATCCAGCTTTTGGTCTGACCGTAGTATAGTACTGAGACTAGAAGTGTCAGGCTATTGAGTGTTCTTGTTATGGCATATGACATGATCAGTTTGAGACACCTTAATTTCATACACATTTAATATAGTAAACCTGTCTTTTATCACCGCATTTACTTTTAAAGGTGTTTGGAAAGGTCGATGCCACTGCTGGTGGAGTTTTAATTCCCCGAGGGTATCACCAGCCCAGTAGTCAACAGTGCTGACATAAATTAGATTACCTTAGCTGTATTTGGCAAAACTTTTAGGAATTTTGGTCCTCAATGTTCTTCAAATTCGTACCTTATTTGACATTTTTAACGTTTTTGAATTCAAGCGTCACTGATGAGTCTTTTGAAGACGAAACGCACGTCTGGCGTAAATACATAATTTAATCCTGGTATCTATGATGAGTTTATTTCCATGCTAATTTCTCGGTTTATTCAGTTTACTTTACTAATGCCGTGATGTAGTAAACGCAGTTAGCGCATTATTTTGACTGGAATATTCGGAATAGTATAGAAAACTGTCAATCCATATTGGATTCGAACGCACCTGCAACGTGCGGTGTTCAAGCAGGCTAGTGTATTTTCTGTAGATGAATGTCTTAGACCACTCAGCCATCAATGTCCCTTCTGATTTTATCGGGATAGAATACACTAATTCATTAAGATGATATTCACATTACAATTTACGTAATACTAGTAGATAATGTTACATCATCTTCATGGAGCAAGCAAAATATGTGTACTTTTACTAAAAGAAACCCGGCAAATGAAAAAACAGGAAATTATAAATCTTAACATTTAAAAACGTGTGCCACGTTTTTTTCTCCCCCCCCCTATGCAAACCATCATGTATGTTTTGTTTTGTTTTTATTTTCAATTCGGGCAATTGATGGTGTTTGCAAAACGAGTCTCACACGATGTCGGTTTCTGGTCACGTACACATTTAAAAGATTATTGAATTCTCTTCAAACATTTTGTAAATTGTCTGAAATTGTGATGAAAAAGTAATTAGCAAGACGTCCTACCGAAAATTAATTCGAATATGCATCCCATGGAGCCTTCTATATTTATTTTTTGTTGTTTGTAGTGCAATTTAAGAACATTACGCAAATCAAATTGCTTCTTCAACATCGAAAAGACCTCTGACAGCCTGAATCTTTGCTAACACAGTGTATCTAAAAGAAATGGAAGTCATATTTCTTGAGTTTTATTTGTATAGTCACGAACATTCTTTACGATTTGACGTTTTCATTAGCCCTGTCGACAATGTGATATCATATTTATATTATTTGTTTTGGGCAGCACCACGTGTCAGTTCTGCTGGTAAGATTTGATTCCATGGTTTGGTAATGATGGTTTATTATAATAAATACACATTAGACTTTCCGGAAACATATCTGGAACATGTAATTATGGCACATACCATGTCTGACTCATTTATGAACGGAACACGTTTCTTATTTTTACGAGTCATTCTAAATATATAAATTTAATGGTAAGTAATCACGTATAATACCAGTAAATCATACAGGTTAGACTAAGTGTTGATCAGCTGATAGAAGAAAATGTGGAGAAATCCTCACTTGTAAGACATATTATCTTCTAATTGACCACTGCTTTTAATTTCTCTATTATTCAATGGGATAAGCAATTACAAAACCAACATTATATTAAACTAATATGATTACTTTTTCCAGTCTAAGCTATTAGTACTTTTCGCTTAATAAAATTACAATACATACAAAACACTCACATATGGTCTCAAATTACCAGAAATTAATATTGTCTAGATGTATTTATAAAGATCTATTGTATGATTAACAGTAAAAAGAAACAGATGTTTGGTTTATAGAAATAATATGAAACTGGGATAAATCAATAACAACTGTCCTTCACTTATATAATTTTTAAATGTAGATTGTTGTTTTTTTCCAAGTTCAATATGGAGGGATATGGAATAAGAAAAAATCATAAATGTTATGTTATGGTCGATGTCACTGCTGGTGGACGTTACGTCCCCGAGGGTATCACCAGCCCAGTAGCCATCACTTCGGTGTTGACATGAATATCAATTATATGGTCATTTTATAAACTTATTGTATTAAAACTTTGGAATTTTTCGAAAAACTAAGGATTTTATTTATCCCAGGAGAAGATAACCTTAGCCGTATTTGGCTCAACTTTTTGGAATTTTGGATCGTCAAGCTCTTCAACTTTGTACTTGTTTGGCTTTATTACTATTTTGATCTGAGAGTTAAAGTTGAACGATCTTGAAGCGTATAAAACGTTCCTTAAACGTGACTCAAACTTATCTGTAGCACGTTAAACGCGCTTGTAGCGTATGTATAACATGCGTATTGCGGACATGTATACGCTACACACACGCTTGAGCTGAAAGAATTTTTTATTGCTGCATACAAATTTCCACTAGTCGTAGCGTTCACCAAGCGTTTATCTTTGTATTTCGACGTACTTCAAACTTATGCAGCGCGCGTTTTACGATTGCTTAACGTTCCTCTGGCGTGCAACTAACGTATACCTACTTTGTCAATTTTCTCCGTACGTTTGGTGCACGCCGTTCTATACGCCAATGTGTGACGCCGGCATCATGATTATAATTTTTAAAATACGCCAGACGCACGTTTCGTCTACATAGTGCCGGCGTCACACATTGGCGTATAGAACGGCGTGCACCAAACGTACCTTTGATAACTTTTTTAATAGTTCAATGTTATGATGAGTATCTAATTTCGTAATCGTACCTAAAACATAATGCCTGTTGTTTTTAAATCGTCGTTTTATGAAGAAGAAAAAGGCACGCTAACTAGATATGTACGTAAACAATTTTAAGTATTTGTTAAAAAAATCAGATTTTCATCATATTTTTTTAAAAACTAGAACATTCTCTAAAGGAAAGATAGCTATAATAGTCTAACTTTGTAAGATATGAACCTAGAATTTAACCGAAAAGACAGCTCGAAGCAGGATGTCAAATGCAAAAATGTTAATTAGCCTAAGAGTTGACACTCTTTTAGAGAAGGCCTTGGCTTACATATAATTTGTCAAAGAACTATGTGTAAATGGCCATTTTATATCAATTATATCAATTACTCGATGTTTAAGACTACAAAATTACATTCAAAGTGACATATCTGTGTCCATTCATTTATCATTGAATTAACAGATAGTTCTGAAGGTCTGAAGAATGGTACTATTTTTTGTAATTTCAGGGGACAAACAATGGCTTCTATCGCACCCTCCTTTGACTATATAACAAAGAATATTCGTTTCTTGAATACAAAATACAATGTTCTGCAGTACATTTTATGTAGTGATCTTGATTCTAATTTTATATTTTAAAACCAGCTTCCAGACATAAGACATTTAATTACAATAACATCAAAGAAAATATTTTTGGTTGGCAGGTATCTGATTATACATCTAACTTTTTTTCCATTTTTTTTCTATCAAAAATCTATTTAAAGTGAGATATTTTATCGATATCTTCAAAAATCATTGCAGACGTGCACAAAATCTATCCGATACACACAAACTAATTTAAAATATCACATTTTTTCACATTAATAATTTTGTTTTTAAAGGTTACATTTATCTATATTGAAATAATCATTGCTTATCAGTACCCCTTAAGAGCATGGAAGCATTGATGTAAAAATATGAGATGTTGCTGGATCAATAGTAATCAAACCAAACTCAACTTTTGAAAATTAAGACAAAACATAAAAGATAAGAAGAAAGGAATAATCGATGACTCTTATTAAATTTGAAGGAGTATAAAACATTTGTTTCGAAAAGATAAACTACATGAACATATTTTGTTAATAATTACATTACAAACTATACATGTTGTACTTTAGTTATCACTAAAATAATCCTGTTGTACTTTAGTTGTCACTAAAATAATCCTGTTGTACTTAAGTTATCACTAAAATAACCCTGTCTAAAGCACCAACAATCTGACCTCTTTATAAAGTTTTTATTCACCCCACTTTAAAAAAGAAGGACATGTTTCTGCCAACTTATAATCAAGAAAGTATTGACACCAGCAATTCTAGTTTGTGTTTTATCTACAAAGTGTCACTATTTTCAATAAGTATGCAATTTTTTTTTTAATTATAAAAATTATTTGATATTATTCATTTTTTTTTCTGATCAAATACTTGACCCTTAATGCCTCACGTCAATAAACTCTTCTCCAAAAGTGAGTTGCTTGATTTTTCCCATTGTAGATTGATATTTACCCTTTTCAACCATACATAGTTATTTCAATTAAAAAATTCAGTTTTAAAAAGTGAGATGTATATTCAAGCTACCAGACAAATTAAGCTTAGTCAACATGACTCAACCAATCACCAAAATCTCTGACTCAAAGACAACGTCTCAAGAACAAGTAGAACATGTTCAAAATAACAATCGATTCAATTTCTGTTTATGATAAATTAACCATCCTGTCAATTATTAATAAAAGTGATTTTCTGCTAAGATTTTCTAGGATAACTGGGTAATAACTGGAGTCAACACATTTATGGAACAAATTGAATCCACAGCAGGCCAAATGTCATTGATGAATTTCTTCAGTATATGATATTGACTATTATTGATAGCAATTTGTATAAGATGAATTGTCTATTTGTAGTAATAGTTATGATTCAGATATTTACCATACAGCATCATAATTCCAGATGTTTTCTTGTATAGAAGTATATGGTAAGTGGTTCGTTACTTATGGATAACTAGATCTGAGGGGTTAAAATTGAGATGAGATGTGTTAACCTGTCGTGATCTTTGTATCTAACTTAGTCAAGATTAAAGCCTAGTAGTTATATTTGCTGATAGTGAATGATAAAAAAAAATGTTGGGAAATAATTCTAAAAAAATTGATGTAGAAACGAAATGAGTATCTTTTCAAATTTCGCTTGAACGTTATGAAAAGTACATCAAAGACAAAATAAACACATTTATTATATAACGAAGAAAGGAAAATATTCTGAAACAAATTATTTAAATCAAATTTCAAAACTTGTTCATTTAAGTCTATTTAACAGTACAATATCTCTTATACAAAAAAATATCAAAAATAATTATATATATAAAACTTATTAAATTACCACTTTAAAAAAAATATCGTCCCTTAAGCACTTTTTGTTTTGCAATGAAGCCAGTAATGCGATTGCAATTGTATACGAACAATGTTCGATCTATTCTTGTACGCGTGTCTTTTTAATATGCAAGATCACACGCCAGGGATTACTCAGGAACACCAGTTTATACTGATAAGAGTAATCGGTTCTAAATATGCACCAAGAATACGATCCGAACAAAATTGAGCATTCCAACTGATATGATTTTTTTATTGTCTATAAAATTATTCTTTGGATACCAATATCTTGATGTCTGATAGCCTAAACAGAGGAAAAGCTTTTTTTATTGAGAAACATGACTGATGGTATAACCAGATTTTAATAATCTTAAATTGAAAGTCGTATTTCTTCTTTGAAATTTTAGACAATCGATTCTTGTGTTCTGACAGCATAAGCAATGAGAATAAATGAACAAGTCAACTCAACAATAAAAACACATTTAGCCGTGGAAGTTTATTTGAAAGTCAATGAGGTTCAAAATTTCATGTCAAACTGTCCGACATACAGTTTTTTCCAAATGTTTTGAGATATATATTTTCGATTTAATTTAAATTTTGCATCCATTATAATGATTTAGTGCAAAACTTGAATTAAGTCTGTATTGTCATACATTTGTACTGAAACTTTCACCTTTGTATTAGCTGCTTTGGAGTATGCAAAAGCTAACCCAGCATTTTGTTCAGCTATTTAAGATAAAGCTGTAATTAAAATAAAATTGAGAATGGGAATGGGGAATGTGTCAAAGAGACAACAACCCGACAGGTTTTACTCAATTTTGGCATATAGTTTGTTTCTCCTTGCAGACTTTTTTTTTTTTTTATAATAAAACCGTATCCAGTCATGTGTGATTTTAGTATAAATACAATGGTATAAACATAAACAACACAAAAGCAGCTACATTCAACAAGTTAACAAGCGTCTAATTAAAAGTAAAAACTTGATTTTGCGAAAACTGAAGTAGCCCTAGAATTACAATTGAAATGGGAAATGGTTACACGATGCATCGACCCGACCAAAGAGCAAAAAACAGCCATAGGCCACCAAAGGATGTTCAACACAGCGAGAGAATACCGCAGGCGGGCTTCAGCTGACCAGTTTTATATAAAATTAATATTTGCAAGAGATATAAACATTAGGAACTTACAAAAATATTGATGCTTTTATAACGGCAGTTAAACTTTTCAAAAAATGAGCACATCAAATGGACCAGAGTGATACCGTATTTTCGTAAAAGTCCACTACGAAACGGGTCAAATCTCTTTCAGTATCTGGGAGAGTCACTTGTTGTCGAGTATAGAGTTGCGAGTTGCAAGTTACGAAAGTCGAGTTGCGAGTTACAAAAGTCAAGTTGCGAGTTACGAAAGTCGAGTTGCGAGTTAAGAAATTCGAGTTGCGAGTTAAGAAAGTCGAGTTGCAAGTAACAAAAGTCGATTTGCGAGTTACAAAATAATAATAATAATAATAATAATATCTTTATTTAGAGAGAGTAACTCATTTGGATTACACCAATTTTCAATAAGGCTCTCTTAATACAATAATAATTACATTACAAATAAACAATGCATCAATAATAATGGTAAATAAAGATTATGTACAATTTAAAATACAATAAACAATTATGATATGGCATTACAGTAAAATATGATGGTAATGTTAAAAGTACATAGATTTGTATTTATGTTTAAATTCGTATACTGTATTTGATTTTTTATTGAATTAGGAAGAGCATTCCACACTTTTGGTCCATTGTACGAGAAACTAGACTTATACAACTCTGTATTTGGTTTTGGAATAATAAAATTATCTGAGGATGAAAATCTCGTATTATATTTTTGGTTTGCAGAAGCTGATACAATAAGACGGGACATATATTCTGGAGCTAAGCCATGTTTTGCCTTATACATTAGTAATGATTTGTGATAAAGTATTCTTTGTGTGATTGGCACAATGTTACATTCGTGAAATAATTCTCTTGAAGGTTTGGTGTAATCATGTTCGTCTAAAATTATTCTTGCTGCCCTTTTTTGCAGTTTTAGTAAACTATCTAATAGAAAGTTATTACAGTTTCCCCATATTGAACAACAATAATCTAAGTGAGGTAAAACGTAAGCGTTATAGTACATTTGTCTAGCTTTATGATTTAAATATTTCTTTATCCTTTTTAGTAAAGCTAAAGAAGAGTTAACTTTTTTGATTATATAATCGATATGAGAAGACCAAGATAGAGATGCATCAATAAAAACACCTAGAACTTTTTCACATGTACTTTCTATAATTTGTTGTCCATTTAAAGCAAGATTAATGTTTTCATTTGATGTAACGGAAAGCTTTTGTTTAGATCCAATGCATATAGCTTTCGTTTTAGATACATTTACAGCCATTTTATTCTCATCACACCAGCGAAAAATATCTTGTAAAACTGTATTAAGTTTTTGACTGATGCAACTTTTGTTTTGTCCAATGACTGATATGGTGCTATCATCAGCAAATAAATCGGTGTTATGATTAGGATTAGACAAAGGAAGATCATTAATAAAAATTAAAAACAACACCGGTCCTAATACGGATCCTTGAGGTACACCCGTTTTTTGTTTTTGTACGTCTGATAATGTATTTGAAATAGATACTTTCTGATATCTGTCAGCCAAATATGATGTAAACCAACGTAATGAAGTATAAGCTAATTTGTATTTTGAATAAGCAGTTCATGATTGAGAAGATCAAAGGCTTTTGCTAGATCTAGAAATACTGCTCCAACAAGATCGCCATCATCAATGGCTTTAAGCCATTTATCTATGTAAGCTGTTAAATCAGTTTGACAAGAATGGTTTGCACGAAAGCCTGAATGCATTCTATACAATAACTTTTGTTTATTAAGATATTTTACTAAGTGTGTTTTCACATGTTTTTCAAGGATTTTAGAAATGAGTGGTAATATTGCAATTGGTCTATAATTAAAAACATCCTGTTTTGAGCCTTTGTTCTTATAAACTGGTATGACTTTTGCCAGTTTAAATGAGGATGGAAAAATACATTTTTTGATACTCAAATTAAAAATATGACAAAGTGGTAGTGAAATAGCATGAGAAGACATCTTTAAAAATTTTGCACTTATGGTATCAAGGCCTGTTGCTTTTGATTCATCTAGTGCTTTTAGTTGTAAACACACAAAATCATAACTCATAAGTGGTATAGAAAAATACACGTCATCTGGTACATGACCCGATATAAAATCACCAAGTTTGTTAAAACAACTACTAGAATTGTTGATGTTTTGATCTATATTAAGATTATCTGTGATATTTGTGAAATAAGCATTGAAAATATCAGCAATGCCTTTTGGTTCTAAAATTTCCTTTTTGTTACAATCACTTATGATTTTTATACTGGTATGATTGTCGGTACCGCTGACAGTATGTAGGTGCTTCCATAATTTACTGCTGTTGCTCTTTTTTTGTTCTATGATATTGGTATAATAATTTTGTTTAGAGTTTTCGATGAGATATTTGACTTTATTTCTCCAAAGTCTATAACTATACATATCTTTTTTTCTTATGATAAAAATCACGTTTTCTCATGCTATCTAGAATTTCATCATTTATCCACTCATTTTGATACAAACGTTTTACTCTCTTTTTAATGAGTGGAGCATGATGATTTAATACTTTAGTAAAAATATTCAAAAAAGACAACAGTGCTTCTTCGGGGTCATCAATTTCTAATACACAATTAAATGAACACTGTGATATGTGATTGACAAAATCATTTTCATTAAAATGTTTAGTAGATCTGAACGTAATATATTCATGAATTTTCTTTTTCGATTTTAACCCTCTTTTGTGAGAAATGCATACTGGATAATGGTCACTGATAGAATACTTCGGAACAGATATAAAATGAATATTATGTGGTTCATTGCTATAAATATGGTCTACCAAAGAGGAAGATGTTTGTGTGACTCGAGTAGGAACTGAGACTATTTGAGACAAGTTAAAAATGTTTTTTAAATGTGACCATTTAGCTGGAATCTTTCTCGACGACAAATTAATATTAAAGTCACCCAAAATAATCATTTCCTTATCTTCAATATCGACATTTGTTAACATTAATTCAAATTTTGTAACCCACTCTGCATCACTTTTTGGTGGTCTATAAATGTTACCAATTAATATAGGTTTTTGATGAACAAAAATAATTTCGATCCACATTGATTCTATATCATCATTTTCCAAAAGTCGAGTTGCGAGTTACAAAAGTCGAGTTGCGAGTAAAGAAAGTCGAGTTGCGAGTTAAGAAAGTCGAGTTGCGAGTTACAAAAGTCGAATTGCGTAAAAATGTTGAAACGAAACTATTTAATTTTTTGTTGTAACTGTTCAACATTTTGGTATGATGATTGCTTATAGAATTGTTTACAGTGTTGTTGATTATTTTTCTGGTTTGTACTTCATCTGAGTCTCTTGTAAAAATAAAATCACTATGTATAGTATTTTATAAGAATCAGATAGCCTTTTGAAATACAGCGGATAGTTGCAGTTTAATCATTATAAAATTTCATAGCTAGCACCGTCATATTAAACGTAAAGGGAGATAGCAACAAAACTATAGTCATGATAGTACATACATGTACATGTAAAAGACCCCTTCTGCAGATTTCGTTTAGAGTGGGCTTTTTGGAGCAGCTGCAGAGCCGGGCAATATTCGTAAGGGACCGCAAAATTTATTCTTTAGTAGTGACACTCAAAATTGTGGACGTTAAAATTATATATGTCTACAATGGCTAGAGATGAAGAGGAAATGGTGGGCGTGCATAAAACCAGTTTAAACCCGGAGCATTGTTGTGTCTGACCTAAGCCAGGAACCTTTAGCCTTTGATGCGCTTGTATATTTTTTAATTTTAGTTCATCTTTATATTTAGAAGCATAGAATGGCGTCCACATTGTTGATCTAATGAACATTGTGTTTCGGGGCCTGTTCGGGGCTCCCTCTAGGTGTGTGATTTCTCGCTGTGTTGAAGAGCCAATGGCCTTTGGTTGAATTGTATATTTTGGTTGGGTTGCTGCCTCTTTGACCCATTCCCCGTTTCTTTAGTCTATACATGTAGCTGTCAAATATACTATTGTAAAAACTACATTTGCGCCATTTTACAGGTAAGATTTGAATTGAAAGTTTAAAATGTTTATGGCTACATCGTGAATTATATTTTTTTAAGTATTCCTCCTGGGTATTGGGTAACTTATAAAACTGAGTCACTTAGGTTTAAAAATTATATAGTGTTCACATGTTTGAGATTGTCAATTATGAGTTAGAAAACGGTTTCCTATGGCCAGCCGTTTTACTATTTATTCGAATTTCAAGATATCTCCTATAATATATAAGATATCTCCTTTAATATATAAGATATCTTATATAATTTCATTTTTATAAGATATCTCATATATTATATAAGATATCTTTAATGTTTTATAAGATATCTCATAAAGTTTATATGATATCTTATATACTTTATAAGATATCTTTTAAAGTTTATAAGATATCTTATAAAGTATATGAGAAATCTTATAAACCATTTTTATATAAGATATCTTATATAGTTTATAAGATATCTTATATGGTTTATGAGATATCTTATAAAGACAATTATATAAGATATCTGATAAACTATATAAGATATCTTATAAACTATATAAGATATCTTATAAACTAAATAAGATATCTTATAAACTATATAAGATATCTTATAAACTTTAGGAGATATCTTATAAACTAAATAAGATACCTCCTATAACATATAAGATATCTCCTATAATATATAAGATATCTTATATAATTTCATTTTTATGAAATATCTTATAAATTATATAAGATATCTTTAATGTTATATAAGATATCTCCTAAAATTTATAAGATATCTTATATACTTTATAAGATATCTTCTAAAGTTTATAAGATATCTTATAAAGTATATAAAATATCTAAAAACAATTTTTATATAAGATATCTTATAAACAATTTTTATATAAGATATCTTATAAACAATTTTTATATAAGATATCTTATATAATTTATAAGATATCTTATATAGTTTATAAGATATCTTATATAGTTTATAAGATATCTCATATAGTTTGTAAGATATCTGATATAGTTTATGAGATATCTTATAAAGACAATTATATAAGATATCGGATAAATTATATGAGATATCTTATAAACTATATAAGATATCCTATAAACTATATAAGATATCCTATAAACTATATGAGATATCTTATAAACTATATAAGATATCTTATAAACTATATAAGATATCTTATAAAGTTTATGAGATATCTTGAAGTATGAATAAATAGCAAAACGGCTTGCCATAGTTTCCGTTAGTTTTCTAATTCAATTTGAATTGTTTCATATTTTTCATGTTTGGGCCGTTAATAGCAGACTGAAAAGAATGGATTTTGAAGGCCATACAATCCGTGTACCATATATCAATTAGAAATATTAAAAAGTTTTCAAATTTTAGATTTTTGAAATTTTGATCAAAGTTTTAAAATATCAAAATTCCAAACTTTTGAAAATAATTGAAATTTTGAAATTTTCACCAAATAGTTAAAATTTCAAAATTCTAAATTACGTTTTTATATTTGATCAAACTTTAAAAGTGCTAAACTTAACGTGCATTTTTGATTATTTCGCTTTTTGAAACTTTTATTTTTTTAATTTTTGATTAAAATATCAAAAATAGAAGAAGGGCGAATAGAGGGTATCTGCGAACTACGAAACGAAACAAAACGAATGCTTCAGAACTATTTGGTTTTCCCAGCGGCCATCATTTAGGAGTAACAGTGAATACTGGTGAACTCGCAGTTAGCCAAATAGTATGAAGTATAAAATCATTACAATTATCATTGTTATTACATATATTCATTTACATTTCGTCTAACATCTAGACATGTAATAATATAGTTCTCTAAATATTTAAGTTCAGACAAATTTTCATTTGTAAATAACCAAACAAATTTTGTCTCATTTGAGAGATATGAAAAATTAGTACAAATACTGTAAAATATCTCCTTGAAAAATATCTCCCTGCAGATCATCTTTGTACATGCTCGACAACTTGTAATGAAATGTTGTTTATCTACAACTAGATTTAGAGTACATTTCTTACAAAGCCTTTAGAATGGTCTCATTCTATATATAAAGTTTTATATTTGTCTCTTTCTATTTTGAGATCATGGGCACTGATTCTGATTTTACATAAAATTATGACACTTCATTTAAAAATTGTTTAAAGATGCATGTACTAGAAACATATCTTAAGAAAAAGAAGTTTTTAATTTGAAATACATATCTAATTTACTCCTCTTCGTATCTATTTTTTTGTGTCCCAAAATTTTACCACACTATAACAAAGTTTTTGCTTAACTGACTTGATAAAGAAGTAAAGCTTTACTTCCAAATTATGAATATTCAGATTAAAAAAAAATAATGTATGATTACAACAAGCATTCAATATTAATAATGAACATATTTTTGAAAAACGTTCATATAAAGATGCTGTTAAAAATAGATAGATTGACCTCTAAACACCATTTTACAGTTCAAAATTTGGATAAACCCTCAAGTCGTTTTTGAAGACCTGCCTTGAAACTGGACAAAAAATAACAAGACCATCTGCATACACGAGGCAGTTAATTCTGCGACCATTTATATCACCAGCATCTTGGGTTTCATGGGTGTCATTAAATGCATCCGGTAAATTATTTTTAAAAGTTATCAAAAGGTTAGGATTCAAAATATCCCCTTGCTGAACTCCAATTTGGGAATAAAAATTAGGAGTAAGCACATTGTCTATTTTAACACATAATTCCCTTTTTTTGTAAATAGCTCTCATGATTGCATGGAAATTACCACCAATTTTAATAAGTTTAATAACTAATACTTTTAACCAGAATGAATTACTTTGTCTAACGTTTTTTGAAATCAACAAAGTAAATACAAATATGTGATCTGATTTCCTTCTTTTACTTGAAAAAACAATCTTAAATGAATTTATTATATTTATTTTATTTGTTTTTACTTATCTAGCCTTTTGTTTATTTTTGAATTGAATAGTTTTCCTATATGCATATCAATTGCAATACCTCTGTAGTTTAAGGTTTAGATGGACCCTCACGCTTTAAAGATTGGAAACATATATGCTGATGACCATTTTTTTTATATATATATTCCTGTAGAAAATACTTGATAAGAAAAGTTTTTGAAATCATGTAGCCAAAATACTAGCACCACTCTTCCAATGAATACTTCATTTGGGATGCCATTTAAACCGACTGCCTTGTGATGTGATATATCAAGGACCTTCTATACTAAACGTTAGTACAGAAAGTCCCTGGATATATGAACCAAAAAAAAAAATAATTAATAAATCCATACGAAATTCAAACAATTTTCTCCATAATTTCGCAGTGTGTTATAGTTAGCACGAGATGCAGAATTCCTATATTATTCTATTTTTCGGGATAATTTGTCTTAATAAGGTAATGTATGGTCAGACCGGTTCTTTTTGTGTTGTAGTGTAAACGCACTAGATTAAATAAGATCGATCTCGTCCTTCAAGGATACATTATTTTTTTCTTCAAATACTTACAGAACTTAACTTAAACTAGACTCTTATATAAAAAAGTATCACATATAACTCTTTCAAATCCCGCAGCCACGGGAATAACTAAGTTCGGATTCATGCATGCTTTGTTTATCAAATGTGAATCAAACTTGAAAATTCGGTGTCAAAATTATTTTTGTAACTCGCACCTCGACTTTCGTAACTCGCAACTCGACTTTCCTAACTCGAATCTCGACTTTTGTAACTCGCAACTCGAGTTTTTGTATCTCGCAACTCGGCTTTTGTAACTCGCAACTCGGCTTTTGTAACTCTCAACTCGACTTTTGTAACTCGCAACTAGACATTTGTAACTCTCAACTCGACTTTTGTAACTCGCAACTCGACATTTGTAACTCGCAACTCGACTTTCTTAACTCGCAACTTGCAACTCGACGATAAGAAACTCTCAGTATGAGAATACTCTGGTTTCAAAATTATGAAAAAAATATTAGTGTATCATTCTTGCTACTTTTGCAATATAGGGATAGTGGGGAAAAAATAAAACATGTGGATATGTCCACTACGAAACGGTCACCTACGAAACAAGTGTGGGAGAAAAACGTTTCGTAGTGGACACTACCACTACCATGCAATAATGTTTACTCCTTTTTCAATTATATTCGTGAAAAAATGAATAACAAGGGTTGTTATCGTGTAATTTTTAGTATGTTGTTATCAACATAGAATAGACCTATTGGTGACCTTCTGCTGTTGTCTGTTATATGGTCGGGTTGTTGTCTCTTTGACACTTTCCCCATTTCTATTCTCAATTTTGTTGATGTCAACTACGAAACTTTTTATTCACTACGAAACGGTTTTGTCCACTACGAAACTCATCAAAATGTCCTCTACGTAACATGAGTTGTACCTTCATGTGTAAAGTACTGTCTAATCTTGATCGATTAAAAATGGTTCTCAAATTCAGAAAAAAATAAGAAATTTCCAGTATATAAAGTAAAACAAACTGGAATATCAATAGAAGACATTAAAATGCAATAAGCTGTGCATAAAGAAGTTAAGAAGCTGTTTCGTAGCGAACAATTGTCCCCTACGAAACAGTACATAAATCGAATTTTGACCAATGAAGAACTGAGATCAAACGAACGTACACGTTGATTCAGGATGTTCGCTTGTTTTGGGATTTTTTTGTCAGATTTTCGAAATGCCTTAAAAAAATTGCCTACAGTGACTAACCCCCATTTTTCTTTTTATAAATCTTTTGCATTTATAATTAAGCCATCTGTTGAAGTCTTATAAAATCCTTGTTATTTTTTTTTTGAGAACTTAAAATTGTCGATGATAAAGCTATGCAAAATCAAGAGAGAACATTTTCCCGTCAAATTTTCAATGGCTAATATCTCAAAAACAAGCATACGGACCTATAACTTTTTTTTCGCTCTTTTGATTTCTTTATTAATCCCTTATAAATATATACCAGTGTTATGAAAAGCTTTTTATTTTGAAATTGAGTACCGAACTTCCTTAAATAAAAGTTATCAACAGGTCATGAAAAGGATAAATAGTGTAAGCATAATAGGAATTTGAATACACAATTGTGGTTTTATTTGTTGGCTGAGAAAAATGATTTTGAAAAACGCTTAAAACTTTATTAAATAGTTATCACAGATTTTTACTTGCTGTGAGTAACATGACGACCGGGTACCATCAGTGTACAGTATGGTTACACCCAAGATTCACTAAATTTAATGAAAAATTTCTTTGCAGAAATTATGGACGAAAGCATTTTGAAGTTATTGCAAATGTTGAATGATCAAGTTACATAAGATTAAACGAATGTAAAACCGTAACTATTTTTTCTTTAATCAGCATTGATCGATTGGTAAAAGAAAACATGAATTTTAATGATTAGTTTTGTGCGCAAAATTCCACGCAAGTCAAGCAAGTTGAAAATAATGAACTTAACAAATGATATTAATTTCAGTACTACAATAATGATGCAATATGAACAGTATGGAGGATAAATGCATCTATATTGTTAGCTCTGGATTTTTTAAAGAAACTATTCAGCAAAATGATGAATTGACTTATCAAATTAGAACGAATTCAGTATTGTTCAAATTTAGAATATAGTATTATTAAGATTATAAACATTAATCCATCATGATCAGAAAAAAAAATCTTTTCATATTGAAATGAAATGTGTGATTCAGCTGAAATAGTTGATTATTTTCTCTCTTGCTTTTTCTTTATTGACATGGAGATTAAAAATGTAACTAGTGCAAATATTGTAGTCATTATAAAGGGAGGATAAGGTTAAAGCCAATTCTGCTTTTTAATTGGTAGAACTATTCCTTTAAACGTTGTTTCCGGTCGTGTAATCAGCAAGTGTTTGAAAGAGTATTTTTTCTTAAGAATGATTTCGAAGAGGAGGACATGACTTAAGTTTACAAAGAAATACTGTAAACATATTGACAAAACATATTTTCTCTTTTACGTCTAAGGTTGTTGAATTTAACTTAGTAAAACATTAATGCGAATGCAGTTTACTTTTTATTATAAAAAAATTGAAATTTGTGATGATATATTCAAACGTGCCTTAAAAGGCTAAGCCCTTAACATAATTTGATGCATAAGAGATTTTTGATAAGGCTAGCATGCATTTAATTTTTCATCTAATATAAATGGAATTCTCCAACAGAATCTTGTTGCATTAGTCACCGAAAAGAATCCAAAATTAATATCCGTTTATCATAAAATAGTATTTATTTTAAAAACATTTCATTTTCCAGAAGTAGAAAATTAGTTTTTGTTCAGGGTTATTCTGGAAGGAAATAATTTAAATCAACTTCTAAATGTCTTGAAGCAAATGAGTTATGTATCCTAAAGAAATTGAGTTCGGATAAAAAATGTAGAAAGCGTCTTATCCATTAGCAAGTTCGCACAGTTTTCAAATTGATCAGCTTGATGTATATGGTCCTGCAGTCGTCACTATCAATATCATCTCGCTATAGGTCAGTTCATTTCCCGCGAGACTGTAGATATATTACCCATTGAAATTCTACTGTTAAATTCTATCCTACAACCTTTGACTGAAAAATAATTAGTCATTATGCACAAAATGGCTCTATCTAATATCGATCTTTTCACGTTTATAAGATAACATAACGGGTAATTGAACTAAACATGTTTTTGTACAGAAATTTTCCCAATTATTACGAACCCCTAACCACTGGAAAATAATTAAAGCTTTCTCAATAAAGTCGCTGAAGATTGGCTAAGAAGTTTATATCGCTTTGCTACAAAGAAGTCTTAAATCACTCGAGAACATTTACAAAGCGACCAATCGCCACTTATCACTCAAACTTTCCCCTAACAGATATCTATTTACAGAATCTATCGTAACATGTATAGGCATGCAAAATCATAATAAAACATCTATACCTATTAGTAAACTTAATTGAATATGACGCCAAATATGAAATTTTATTCAAAACCTAGTATTTTCTAATTATATTGAAGTCCTTTTACGAGATATACTTGTATAACAACATGTCTCTTGAATCCAAAATTACATATTCCTCTGGTGTTGGCAATAAATATTTTTATTTCAACCAAACGATCAAGGAGTAGTTGTTGAACAACATATTAAAAAATAAAGAGTTTCATAGAGTATCACAGACTGAGGACTTATATATATATAATATTCTTATTGTGAACATTAAATAGACTTAACTAAGGTGGTATTACATCTTACAAAGTCTACCTAAATCTTTTTTTTGCAAATTATTCCGCTCAAGCCTGTGCTATCGGACCTCTTAAAATTGCAGTGAGGTGATTTTTTTTGCTTGAGTGTTAAAGACAACACTGTGATTTTGAGATGAAAAAAAAAGCAATAAAAGCGCTGTTCCTTTGCTTTGTTTGTTTGTGTGTGTGTTTGTTTTCTTTTTTTTGCTGTTCATGAACTGATTCTGTGTCATTTCCTTAGCTAGAATAGCAAGGTTAACGAAGCACATATCAACAATCAATTTGGAACAGAAAGACAGAAAATTGAAACCCAAAATAAATTGCATAAAAGACAAAACCCTATGTATCCTTCTGTTTGACGTTGATGTTCATATTGCCATTATGACTATGAAGTCTATAATGCTCAATTTAATAAAGCTGACTTTAAGTTAATTAACCTGGCATTACATTGTAACACTAATGTTTCTTGGACAGGTCAACATATACACAAACTTGAAAAGAACTTCTCAAAATAATAACATTCATTATATACTAGATGGTATTTCTTACTCTTTAGTCTGTTTTAATGTCGTTGATAGAAATGGTATTCAAAAACATGCAAGTCCTCACATCTTTCAATAGGAACGCTTACGAGCACTGTTTCTTTCTTTTGAAAATGGCTATAAACGGCCTAAATGATGTACAGAAAAAAATAACGAAAATCAATTATGTACTACAGCAGTTTAGTTAAATCGTTTAAATGTTTTTTCATTTGTGATTTCGGGTCCTTTCATAATAACTGATTATGCGTTATGGGCTTTACTCATTGTTGAAGGCCGTGTGGTGAGCTATAGCTGTTAATTTCAGTGTCATTTGGTCTCTTGTGCAGAGTTATCTCATTGGCAATCATATCGTATATTTAAAAAATACCAACTCCGGTTTAACCCTGGTTTCCGAGTTTTGTGCAGTTTTATTTAGTCTGATATAACATGTAATTTGTTTTATTATATGCTTTAGTGCTTTAGTTTAACAGTGGCAGATCCAGCCATTTAAAAAAGGGGGAGGGTTCCCAACCCAGAGTAAAAGGGGGGGTTCCAACTATATGCTCCCATTCAAATGCATTGATCGGCCAAAAAAAAAGGGGGGGTTCCAACCCCCGGAACCCCCCCCCCCCCCGGATCCGCCACTGTTTAACGACACGTGGTCTAGATAGGAAAAGGAGGCAGTTTACTTATTTAACTTGTTTTACCTCATCCCATTGTATGCCTGTACCAGACTCAGTTATCTTGACCATGTATTCTTTGTTTAGTAGTCAGTTGTTGATTGATGTAGGCTTTTGTGATGTCAAGTAGTTTTAGTGACGCATGTGCTTCTTTTGTCTATCATTTTTTGTTTGAAAAGTGATAAATCAAACTTTATACTTTCTTTTTTTATGACTTTATGTAAAAAATAAGTATCAATCAAAACTGCAAAAAAGTTCATTCATACATTAATGTATTCAATGATATACAATCGTATTGTAATCTGTGGAAAATATTGAACTTCCGCCGTGGTTAGTAAGTTTAAATAAATAAAGAAGACTAGATTAATACGCAATATATTTTCTTATTTCAATTTCAATGACAATGAGGAAGTTCCGTACACCAAACATGACAATCCTTAGGTTATTTAATAAATAAGTAATTTTCAGTCTTTATATCATGTAATTGTTTTTTAGGTGTCAACTTCTTACGACAAAGCGAACTTAAAAACATATAGACTGTTTTGATCAAGCCTTTATTAAATTAGTTCTTATTAATATTTTTATTTAACAATCTTTGAATGATAGAGGACACGATTTGGAATATTCAAGAATCATCTGGCAGTGCACTGAACATGGAATCATACGTTTATGCCTGTACCAAGTCACGAATATGACAGTTGTAGTCCATTTATTTGATGTGTTTGATCTTTTGGCTTTGCATTTTGATTATGAACTTTCCGTTTCAAATTTTCCTCGAGGTTCGGTATTTTTGTTATTTTACTTTTTATGAAGTTGAAATACAAGTAATAACAAAGTTGTTCTTCTCTCTTGCAAAGTGCATATTTGTCTGATCTGACTAGGCTTTTTAAAACCTGTATTTGTGTATCAACACTAGAATTTTAAGTATTAAAGCAAGTTTGATTATCACTGCACTAGTATATATTTGTTTAGGGGCCAGCTGAAGGACGCCTCCGGGTGCGGGAATTTCTTGCTACATTGAAGACCTGTTGGTGACCTTCTGCTGTTGTTTTTTTTCTATTTTTCCATTCTCAATTTTATTGAAATAAAAGTTTTATGAAAGATAAAACACGAAGGGTATCTACAGGATAGTATACATCAGTTATTAATTTTGATCACTGACCACATTTTCAAGTTCTATTGAGCCTTAAAATAAACCAGTTTCCAGACGATTATGAACTTTTAACTGGTAATAAACCCTACGTTTTTTTTTCTTACAATGTATTGTTTTTGGATATGAAAAGTCTATTTTTGTGAAGATCCACACAGTTGCTTTCACCAATATCATTAAGACGTGTGATATTTTGATAGATAACATATATGTTTTAAGTTTGTGGATTGATATTCAACAAACAGTCGGTATTCCAAATTGTACTAATTGAGCACACCTAACGTAATGTTTTTTTTTTTATACTCAAGATAGCAAAATTCATAAAACACCTTTTAAAAGACAAAACTGGAAACAGTATATACATGCTTATGCCAAGTTGCTTCTATTTAGTTTCAATTTCAGATAAATTGATTTATTACTCATATCCGAGTGAGTGTTTACCTCTCATTTATCTCGGAGAATTTTCAAATATAGATACGTAGTAGTTCGTAATAATGTCTTGTTGACTTCACAAAAAAAAAACCACCTCTTTAGTCAGTTCATTCCCTTGTTTCTTTTGTACTTTTCAATCCGTTGGGTTATTTTAAATTGTTAGACGTTTTGTGTTCTATTAGATATAGGAAGATGTGGTGTGAGTGCCAATGAGATAACTCTCCATCCAAATAACAATTTATAAAAGTAAACCATTATAATTCAATTTACGGCCTTCAACACGGAGCCTTGGATCACACCGAACAACAAGCTATAAAGGGCCCCAAAATCATTAGTGTAAAACCATTCAAACGGGAAAACCAACGGTCTAATCTATGTATAAAAAAACGAGAAACGAGAAACACGTATAAATTACATAAACAAACGACAACTACTGTACATCAGATTCCTGACTTAGGACAGGTGCAAACATTTGCAGCGGGATTAAACGTTTTAATGGTACCAAACCTTCTCCCTTTTTCTGAAACAATAGCATAACATCACAACATAGAAAAATACACGATAAAATATAATTGGCAGGCTTAACTCTATTACCCTATATACTATACAATTACTCTACGAACTTATAACTATCTGCCACCTTACTCACATACATGTTAACGTAATACTAGTATATCTATACGATCATTTGTATATGGTTAAAAGGCTTCCAAATCTACGAAGGATTTCTTTTTATCTCAAATATGTCGATGCCATGGTACAGGAATGCGATCTAGTATATTTTAACTGAAAAAAGGAACGTATTAAAATATCCTTACCTACTTAATTGAATAATAACATTCGAAATAGAATGTACATAGTATTCACCCAAAGTAATCTAACTACATTTATAAAATAATATTAATTTCATTAGTTCTAATTTTCAAATTTCGTTGCGATATATATACACAGTTTTTGTTATTTTGCTGTATTATTTGTAACGTTTGTGAAAAGCTACATTGTGTACATTTCTTTTTTTCCTTTTTTTTAAATTTTAATTGAATCAGCATGTTGGTATTACCACCCGACCAACCTATTCAGAAGTAAATTCTTAGTAAAACATTATACACATTAGAAATGGTGCTTACAGCATTTTTTGCTGAAAGTATTTTATTTCAATTCATAGATATCCACTTTTGTATGAAAATATGTTTTTATTTATTTTACTACAAGACGAATTGACTGATATCTGATCTTATTATAGTATTCACCTACAGGGTTATTGGTGTTTTATAATGCAAGTACATACTGCTTCTAGCTGCTAATTGCTGCCACAATGAAATTTATTTAAAAATTAGCATCGATTTGTAGTGAAAACTGTTTGAAATCATCTATAAAAGACTCCGTGTAGTCTTGAAGTTAATGTCTATTAAGGGAATTCTATAATGACTGAATTAGATTAGTTATCAAATTACAAGCTGTTTTACAAAACAAACGTCTTGACTTATTTGTTACAACAACAAATTTAATAAATTTACTTCTCCAAACACCAATCTAGAGCATCTTGTGATTATGTCCCACAGTTTGTAACAATAACGTCCACTTTGTGTCCAAATCAATTTAAGATGTACATAACATTTGATTGCACGAGTCTGATAATCTCAGGACAATACACAGGGCATTACAAAGGCTTAAAACAATCCTTACTCGTCATTTATCATGTATTTTGCCGATATGACAGTAATTGTTTCCTATGGCCGCTTAGACAAAAGAAAATCAATCAGAATGAAAGGCTCATTCACGCTAAAACGAACAATGAACTGCATTCGACATCATCTTTTGTATATTTACTTACACTTTAAAGTTTATAATAAATATAAATTGTATTACGCCTGATTGAGCCTTACTTTGAAAATGAGCTTTGACCATTAGAGCCAAAATTAGAATAACGAGACACAATGGAAGTAGATAAATTCCACTTCTTTTCCAATTATAGAATTCAAAACAGGCTACTATCAAGTTACAAAAAGCTTATATCTGTGATTTCTTTTAAAGTACAATATTCATTTGCTTAAGCTCAGTATGGTTCATCAAATCAAATTATTAAATCAGTATGGAACAAATTTTCAATTGTTAGATGCATATATAATTATAATGCCAATTAGTGTCAGATCGAAATAATGCTTCTAAGAGCACATATATTTCTACTATTTTTTTTATATCTCCTCTTTCCCTTTATTTTTAATTTACAATTATATATCGGCTTAATTCAACTGTTATTAATTGATTTGTCAATTAAAAATTGTATTCAAAAAGCCAAATTCAGAAATAATTTTTACATTGTTGGTTTACACTTGATAATTGTTTCTTCTTCTTTTTCTTTCAGTTGAACCACAAGAGCCGAGTTTTGATGTTCCATTATTCAACATTACAGCAAAAGCCGGAGAAACAGCCATTCTACCATGTTCTGTACAACAGTTAGGAAGTCACTGGGTATATTGAATTTATAAATGCAAAGTTAAAAACATTTATTATAACTGATTCATAGAAAAATTGGTGTTCCTATATAATTATTTATTAACAAAAAACTCAGCAATAATACCAGACGACAAACAGCTTTCATTTTCTATTTGGTTTGTACCGTTATTTTTTTTATATAGTGGAATAAGAAAAAATGATAATTCATTTTTTTTCATTCTTTTGGAGATTTCCCGATTAAGTAAAAGGTAGATCAGAAGAGGATCATAACTGACTCGCATAAAAATGTCCACGTCATTTTAGAAAACCGGTCAACCAAACGTATTGAATATGGTATTAACATTGATTGATTGCCTGTTGTTTGCTTAATGTCTAGTTAAGTGTTACTTGAAAAATCAAAAATCTAGCTGTTATCAGTTTCAAATATATTTTTTCTTGAACCAAAGAGTACCATTAAAAAGTTTTTTCCTTTCCCTAAGACATTCCTTTTTATGCCTTCTGGCATACTTCTTATGGAACAAAAGATTATTTTTATCATTACTTTAACTTTAAAATGAGGTTTACTTGTGTTAAGGGCAACAGGTAAAATCATAAAAATACTGAACTCCGAGGAAAATTCAAAACAGAAAGTCCCTAATCAAAGGCAAAATCGAAAGCTTAAGCACATCAAATGAATCGATAACAATTGTCATATGCCTGACTTGGTACATGCATTTTCCTATGTATAAAATGGTGGATTGAACCTGGATTTATAGCTAGCTAAACCTCTTACTTGTATGACAGTCGCATCAAATTCCCTTATATTGACAACGATAAATCAGTTTATATTTTTATATTGCTGCATGAGCAGAGGCTTATAAAAATAAAATCTGCCCTGAACACCAGGTTAACTTAACATAAACATGGTTTATATTATCTTTTATTTCTGTTTTAGTTTCTGGTGATGCCTCTTATCCAATCCACTAACTACTGAAACTATATTAAGAGCCTGCATGAAAAACCAATAAAGTTATACAATTGTCAATTAAACTATATTCTTAACAAACATTAAAAGAGTCCAAATAAAATATTTAATTTATTACCTTGTATAATGAGAATATGAGGGAATACCTTAATTACCCGATACGAAAATATACACTAAGGGTAAGATATGATATTTTTTTAAAAATTTACAAGTATATAGAAGCAACAGTAGTATACCGCTCTTCAAAAGTCAGAAAACAAATTCCGGGTTACAAACTAAAACCGAGGAGAAAACACCAACTATAAGGGGAAAACAACGAAACAACATAAACACTGAAGTGCAACTTAAACAAACGAACTATTAGATAACAACTGTCATTTTCCTGGCTTGGTACAGTACACTTTAAGATTTTTTTTAGCCATTTTACTAAGTTAGCAAGAACCCTACAAAGGACTCTGGAATGTTTTGTTTTAGTACGGACTAGACTTACGGTTATAAAGATCATTTCGTATATCTCCCTAAGACCACGAACCAGTAAAAACATAATCTAATCTTTTAAATTAACCAAAAAAATCAAAAAGGTCTTGATAAAACTCTTATTCTAACACATCTGTTAAATAAAATATAATTGAGAATGGCAATGGGGAATAGGTCAAAGAGCTCGACCAACGAGCAGAACAAGAACTTCTTCATTCGATTTAAAGATCGTGGATAAAGACCAATGTATAACTTTATCAATCTTTTAAAAGACGAAAACGAAATAAAAAAAAAAAAATGAAGTTATGATTCATGTACCATCAAAATAGGTGATTTTCGAATTGATATTTCAGTTTCGCTTCGAATGTATAAAGGTTGTAAATATTCCTATTATAATCAACATAGTTCTCCACGGGCCTTGTTGGTTTAGAGTTTAAAACAGTTATATCGTGTTTTTTTTTTGCGATAATTTTAGCCCCATTTAGTTGTACTGTGTGGGTTGTGAATTTAAGCATTCAATGCAACCCATAATAACATATCCAAAGAACCATGGCTGTTCATCCCCTTAATAATTTGAATGTCGAATCAATTTTAATTACATGTTGAGTGCCATTTAACATATTGTGTGTGGTTTTGTGGTTTTAAGTGTATATAGTTCGTTGATTGCAATGCTTATTTTCTTTGATTAAACAATCACTTAAACGCAAGTGACAGTTGTTGAAAACATTTTGTCTAGCACTTTTAGGTGTTTGTTTATATAGCTCTTCTTAACACATATCACTTCATGTAACTTTCATATGTACATTTTGACTAGCATTGATAAGTTTTCATTTTAATGTTTTCTTAAAGTAATACTCACGTCATGTAAACATTTACTGTTCAAGTTTGAGGATTTTGATGAAACAAGAAAGTCAAAAGTAAACTTACTAGAAATGAAATTGAATGAATCATACAGTAGATTTAAACATACGATCATTCAAGCGTGGTTAAAAGCCCTGAACTCAGTTATGAAGTCATGTTTATGGTTGATGATCATTCTATAAGGATGTTTATTTTGCAAATATCAAATATTAAATGAATAAAATTATGAGGAAGTAAGATCGCATTTCAATATTTAGGCTTGGTTTCCTTTTCTCTATTTACGTAATCGACTTCTCCATTAATTTGATATTTTCAAATTTATTAACACTGGGAATAGTTTGGTAAACTCACCACTTTCTTACTGTCAAAACATACAGTAACTCAAAGTTAATATTCAATCAAACGGACACTTAAATCGATGGTAAGTCATATATTAATCAAGTCAGCTAAACTGGAATGGAATAATTTCCCTCTTTTTGTTTGCCTTATTCTGAAATATTGCTTAGTGAATGACATTTGAGGCATTTAACTTCAACTGTACATTAAATGAAAAATAGGTAGTCTTGTTTCCATTTCCACGAAGTAATTTATATTTTCAATTTTAATAAATCGTGTGTAGTTGTCATGTATGTTTCAGTTAACCAATTAAGTGATTAAGAATATGCATTTTGAAAATGGCAAGTCTAATACCAACTAAAATTGATTTCATTGACACTAAGATAAAGTAATATTTCATCAACTTCTGAAATACTTTCCACAAAAGAGACAGTTTAACATACAGGAAAACAAACTTTGGGCTCTTACAAACTTTGTCAACCTACGATATAAATTCAATAGATATAGGCAAGAAGAAGTTCGATTAGAAACAGAATAAGTGTCCAATGAGTCATTACAAACTTTTCTGAATTCACCTTCTGCATAGAAAAAGTTATTGATACGAAGTATTAGGTTTTCGTTCTCCCTTTGACCCTTCCCGGCCGTGGACTTGTCTATATTTCAAACTTAATTCTGTATAAACCTCTAAGATCATACCATTAGTCTGGTTCCAGGTTGTTACACATACTTATAGATATAGATAAAAGGAGATGTGTATTCAGCTGATGAATCGAAACTTATTCTTTTCAATTGTAAGCTTACTTTCGATTGTTTATATCCCAAATGTTGGTAAATAACAGACAGAAGATACAAACACCATAAAATGAATGTAGAATGAAGTATCAGACCTAAGTAGCTGTCATAACTGAGTTTTATGGTACCATCAAAAGTTGGTTCTGTTTTCATTTTTGCATATTTTTGTGCAAGAGAGGAATAATAAGAACCTAACAAAGTAGGTCAAAACTAAAATGATTTGATGAAAGATTGTAGCTTTTGGTCAACATACAAGATCAAAGGCAATGTGAAGACAAAGATTTTAAGTTTCGTTTCTTTATGTTTCTTTTAGAAAACTTCGTTCAAGTTATAAATTAATTATTACAGGTAGCATGGTTAGACCCAAGAGAAAAAGTGTTGACAGCAAGAGACCAGCGCATTATATCAGATGCGCGGATAAGTGTAGAACGACCGTTTAAAGATGACTGGAACTTATACATCAGGGATGTTGAACATTCTGATGCCGGAAAATACATGTGTCAGATAAACACTGATCCAGTAAAAATTAAATATGTTATGTTATATGTACATGGTAGGTTTTCGATACATTTCAAATGGTAATGTAAAGTTAGAGTATATTATATTTTGTTTAAAGCACAATTTGCAAGTCTACTTAAATGTTTAAACAAGACCAAATATAATTATTAGCCCAATTTGGTTAAAGATATTCAAAATGAAGATTTTAAGTCTTATTTCGAACTTGTAACTGCTTTAACTCTGACCGATGAACATATATTGGACATAAAACATGTCGTTCAATACAAACACGGAACTTGCTATTTCACCACGATAAAACAATGTTTTTTAATGTCAGATTACTATTTTGGCTACTCGTACCATAACGATATCGCAGACTTGCAATAATCCGTAACAAACTTATAACTTAATACCTCCTCTGAAATTTACAAGTTATTCCAGGTGATCTCGAATAAATACGTTCGTTATGATACTCACAGTAACACACAAAAAAGAACTTTGATTTGAATTTTTAACAGAAAACATATCTGACATTTACGAAATTTAGCAATTCAGATTGGCGTGTTACATTTTAATTTAAGGTCATTAGTTGTATCATCAACATTACTTTACTTTATTAGTGCGTTACATGTACATTATGACATAATATCATATTATAAAACGAAAACAATAATGCAATTTAAACATGTTTTAAAACTTTAAAAGTTTCATTTATAGATTTTGCTTGTTATCTTTTAGCTTTATTCTAAAATTCGCTCTTACTTCACGTGTCATGCTCAGTTAATTCATAATGCTTTTAAAAAGTTATATAACATAAAAAAAGACAAATTTCTTACTTTTGAAGTCCACAAAAAATGTGTGATTTATGTCAGTTGATCTAGAAGTGATTTACTCCTGTTTTTTTTCTATTTAAGAACCTCCAAGGATTATTGAGGAATCATCAACTAGTAGGAAAACAGCAAAAGAAGGTGATACAGTGCAACTGTTTTGTAATGCAACAGGAATTCCGGAACCAACCGTAACGTGGTACAGACGTAAGTCTGATATAAATCATCCAGCAAAAGAAGGTAACAAAAAATTACGAAACTCGCGTCTGGTGTAAATATACAATTTCAATCCTGGTATCTTTGATGAGTTAAGTCTTTTTTTTTTGAATTCTAAATATGAATTCTTGGACAGGTACTTTGTATAATTTGAACTAATTGAGTGTTAACAATTTTTAATATAACTTTGAAGTAGTCTATTCTCTGTTTTTTTTTCTATTTTTGTAATTTGTTTAACAAAATTCCGACCACATCTATTTTGATAACCGGAATGCTATTAATGACATAAAAAAAATCTTACAAACTATATCGGTTTTGTTTCGTATCAATTATATATAAAGCAATTGATTCTGGCATTTCATTTGGAAACAATATACACTCAAACCCAATTGACTTAAAAGACAAGTGTAAAAAAAATCATACATATGTTACATCTGGTGCAAGAAAATTGGTACCGTTAATTTTATTACTACCACTGGGTCGATGCCTCTGCTGGTGGACTATTAGTCCCCGAGGGGATCACCAGCCCAGTAGCCAGTACTTCGGTACTGGCATGAAAATACGGATTTTTTGTGTCATTAAAAGTTGCTGTTACAAAATGATAGAAATTATTATAAATTAAGGAATGTATCTCCCTCATGCAAAGCTCTGATTCCTTTCACGGATTTGGCTATACTTTTTGGACCTTTTGGATTATAGCTCTTCATCTTTTATATAAGCTTTGGATTTCATCACTGAAGAGACATGTATTGTCGAAATGCGCATCTGGTGCAAGAAAATTGGTACCGTTAATTTTATTACTTAATTCTTAATTTCCATTTCAATTTCAAGTTGAAGATTTGGATCTTTCTTAACTGTAATATGAACATTTATTACAGAAATTACTTTACAGAACAGCATTCTATTGTTGACGGCAGTATCACCCATGAAGCCTCTTTCAAAATCATTAACATCTTCATGTAACATTATAATATCAGCTATCAAAACCCGCGATCAGAGCTAATATAAAACTACTACTTAGGGGCAGTATGGATCGTTTCTGTACCCTTTAAAAATCGAAATACAATTATCTTGAAACATTTAATATAAAAATATTTGGGAACTTTTTTCCCCTATTATCATTGATTTTAAATAACATATATACTATACGCTCATCAACAGGTTACAAAATGAGTATTTTGCTTTGTGTTGTCTCATTTAAACTATTTTCCTCACAACAACATGAACAATAAGTATAAAACATTTCTCAGTACAACAAGTTTTGAAGCAATGATTTTACGGAGAAGTTAGAGGTTTCTATAGTGTACTGATATTCCGTTCATCAGTACTTGACATCCCGTCCCAAATCCGCCAATTTATTTAGTTTTCAATTCTTTTCCTATCATAAAATCACCTATAAAGCCTCTGTCAAACTTATTAACATCTTCACAAAACAAAACAGCTATAAAAACCCGGGCTCAGAGCTAATGTTTTTATTACAATAACCTAGAATCTTTAATTTTCCATATACAGAAAATAATAATATAGATCCGCAGTAAATAATGTAACAATCAAAAACCCATATCATATAATGGACCGGTTGATATTGATATCGATATCGATATCGGTTTTTGATATCGGTTTTTAAGCATTTTACAAAAACTGCGTAAACTATGACGCGTAATAAATAAATCGACACTACATAAGTTTTTATGTTCATCACGAATTGGTTATCCGATACGATATATATGTGTATATACTAACTAGCAATATTTGTGTACAGACCTACATCTATAAATACACGACAAGTATTCTGATTTGAAATTTGACCGATTATGTCTTATAACAATTTAAATTGTAACATTGTGACTGAGCCTGGAATAAAGTCACAGAAATGTATGCAAAGCGGGTGACGTTTACCTTGTCGACGAAACACGCGTGTTGATCTCTTGGAGTGCATGCGGTTTCCTGAACATTTGTTTCTATCCTTGAATGACGTCATAATTGATTAATGAGATAAGAGCGTCAGTAAACTACTGTTGCTTTAATTTATTATGTCAAAAACATATTTCAAACGTTTATTGAGGAATAATTTAATTTGTCTCTATTAGTGTTAAAAGAAAGACAGAAGATACCAAAGTAATATTCCACACCCTTGAGAAAAACGAAAGAGTACAAACAGCATACAAAGCACAACAAAGAAATAACTACAGACCATTTTTTGCTTCGTGGAATTCAGCTATGTAGGAATTTTTTCATTGCCTTTTGAATGCATTCTTATATGATAAAATTTGTTCTGAAAGAGGGGCGAAAGATTTCAGAGGTACATTCAATCTCATAAATCGAAAATAAACTTACAACGCGATAGCTAAAAAAGAAAAAACAAATAGACAAGCAATAGTGTTTAAAACACAACATAGAAAAATAAAGACTCAGTAACACGAACCCCACTTAAAACTCAGGTGATCTCAGATGCTCCGGAAGGGTACGCAGATTATGCTCTACAAGTGACACCCTTCGTTATGCTAACGTTAGTACAAACCCGGCAATATGTCGAACTACACTGATTTTCATCTAACATGTGTGTGAACAAGAAAACTATGACGGTCTTAACAGTAAAACCAAAACTGTTTATAGTCACTTTTGCTCCAAAATACAGTGTGTAACCTCTAGAGATAAAAATCAAACAATCAAGCAAGAAGTTGAAGAGCATTGGGAACCGAAAAATTTCTAAACGTTTTGCCAAATTAAGTTCATCCACCTCATTCTATTAAATGATATTGTAAACTCTCGACTATTTTGATATTTGACTCATTATTTAACATTGCATTCTTCTAAAAGAACTATGATATTGTTTGATACTTTCAAGTTTATTGGATTTTGTTATTCCATTATACATGTACTCTCTTGACACGTGTTACCCATTTCAATAAAACTGCAAGCAGTATCTGGTATTATTAATGTCTAACTGCTAATATAAGTACGGACACAACCGACCATCTTGGATTTAAATTGTTTTTTCGGAATTTTGTTTTCTTCAAATATTTCATTACTGGATGGGTTGATTTAAAAAACAAAAATAAGTAAGCAATGAACGTGAACGTGGTTGTTAAATTTGATATATGCTTTTTTGTGTTTCTTTGTTAAATATTCGATTGTTTTCGTTTTGATTGAGATTGTGACACGGTTTTGACTGCTGTACCACTATTTTGACAATTTATTAATTTATTATTTAATTATTATGCCTGTTTTGTTCACGCATCGTTGTAAGTATAATTGAATTTGATGCGACTGTCATGCAAATGAGAGGTTAAACGCTATATAACCCGGTTCAAACCACCATTTTCTACATTTAAAAATGCCTGTACCAAGTCAGGAATATGACAGTTGTTGTCCATTCGTTTGATGTGTTTTATCATTTGATTTTACCATTTGATTAGGGACTTGCCGTTTTGGATTTTTTTTCGGAGTTCAGTATTTTTGTAATTCTACTTTTTATCAATATAAATTATTATGTTGTTTTTTCTTTGTTTAGCGAAAGATGTACTTCTAATAATACACTCAACAATTCGTTAATGGAAGGTCTGATGTAAATAAATCGGAGGATTATAGTATGGCATTTACTCTTTTTCATATGTTTTAAGAATGATGAAATACTTGTTATAAACGGAAAATCCTTTCACAGACAGATCGATTGGTTTTTGATAATCAAAGCGTGGTTCGATTGGTCCAAGTTCTTTAAATTATATTCATAATTAAATTATGATGACAAATTGTCTTGCCGTCCACATATTTTGATAAATCTCGCGTAAAAAGACAATGGTGCAAAAGTTCGTTTCTTTAAAAAAAAAACAAACACATATTTTATGTAGATCCCTGATGAGTAATCTGGAAAAAAATCTTAAAATAATCATATTTTTCATCAGCATGCGGTGGGTTACGATATTGCTTCGTTAATGATTTTGGAAGTACCAGAAAGCCTTAAGTTTTTCTGTCTCGAAAGGAGAAATGTCAAATTTGTCAAAAAATACCACAGTAGTAATAGTGTATGAATGTAATTATTTATTTGCACTGTTTAATTTTTCCGTTCACTGTAAAAAATGTTTGTCGCTAATAAAGCACAATCTAATTTGATACTGAACAATGAATCTATTACTGATTCTGTTTTTTTTTGCAGTTGTTGGTCAGAATGGAGAAGTTCTAATAATATACAACATATCCCGCTATTGTGAAGATTTATATGAATGTGTAGCAGTAAATGGTATACCACCAGCAGCTAGTAAAGAGATTAAAGTTGTAGTGGAGTGTAAGATTTATGGCATTCTTAAATTATATATTAATCATATTACATATAAAAACAAACTATAAAGTAATTTAAAGAAACTAAAGACACAAGAATGAATCTTAATGACAATGGATTGACGGAAAGTAAATTAGAGTTATCTTTCTTCCTCTAAAAAATAATTATGTTGTCTGTAGAAAATACACAACGAACTCACGAATTATCTATTTCGACGAATTTAATTGGAAATAGTCCTTTTTTAACACAAATTTTGGACGATACTGGAAAACAGATGATAACAATGTCATACAGAACTTTATAAACCTTTTTTTTTTCTCAAATCGATTTTTTTTTACGTAATTATTTTTTTTTAATTCAACTTATTTTGGAATTGATATGTGTGACATTCTACAAAATACATTGTACTAGTAGTAACCTTTGATTCTAATATGTCATCAAAAATACGTTAATTTGTATAATGGTTTAAATTGCTTTGATTTTATGACATTTAAATACGTTCACTTAAAAGTTGCTTAAGGTTCAAAGTGTAACAAAAATCTTTTTGAATATTTACAAGTAACACAGTTCATATCAGCAATTCATACTGATGAGTTGCCATTACGTGCATTAAAAAATGTATTTCCAAGCCAAACATGTAATCCATTTTTGGCATTATGAATATATTTGAAAATAATATAGGATTTAGTCATGTTGATTAATATATAAAAACTCGTAAAATATTGGATTTAATTTACTATTAATTTACATGTTGCTGTTCTACATAAAAAAGAATCATGTCAATGAAAAATCATGGTTAAATGTTTTGGATAGAAATTTGTATTCATTATTTCTTTATTGTGGTATACTCTCCTAAATATATGAAAATGTCTACATAATTATCAATAAGCTATTATGAAAAGAAACGGAATATATTTCATTTACCCAAATTGAAATAAAAATATAATGTGATTGGATTATGTTTTATAATAACAAATTCATTAGACATCTGATAAAACATATTACGAAATAGCATACTAGTATTAAAAGAAAATCATTTTCCGTTTTGGTTATTTATATTAATGCTGATTTTAAACAATGTTGGTATACTGAAGGAATACATGTTACGGTCGAAAATGCAGGCATATTTTTCTTTAGTATTAGGAACAATTCAAAAAATGAAATACATAACAGCAATAATTTGATAGGCATAACCATTTCATCTTCCATAACATAAATCAAATTTGGTAAAAAAACTGCTTTTGTATAACATTATTATTATACTATCATCATATTAAAAGCTAGTAATTTTCGTTAGTAGTTTTGTATTTTAAAAAAATGTCTTACAGTTATCGATTTAATGTAAATATAAATTCTATATTCACATACAGACAAATGGTCAATGCTTCTTCAAATATATCAGTTTTCATCAAAGTTTTCTTCGACATTGACGCTATCCTGTAAATTGCAGTCAGTTAGATTTTTTTAGGTTGATAATGGGACATGAAGATGTTTAAATTGAATTAGTAGCATAATGATTGTTTGTTTATGTAATTAATATGAAATTTGGATTTCACGAAAAACGAAATGCTGATGTAACTTCCCATTATTTTTACAGTTTCACCAGAAATATTCTTAGTTCCCAAAAGAATAAGTCAAGCAATAGGAAAAGAGACTATACTGGATTGTCGTATTACTGCAAATCCACACATATATAGTGCTTGGGTGAGGCATGAACAAGAGATAGAAAATAATTATAAATATCAAATTGAGCTATATACAGAGGATAACAAAAACACAATAACATTAAGTCTGAGAATAAAAATGATAGGACATGACGATTTTGGGAAGTACATATGTAGAGCTTCAAACAAATTAGGGAAGGATGAAGAACTCGTCATATTATCTGGTAAGCATAATTCTTTGAAATAAAGAACTACATTGTTCGTTTGAATTACCTTTAACGTATTATACATTATACAGCTAGACGAATCGCTTTTTAAAATTACTATATTTCATAGTTCTTTGTACAAATAAACTGAAATTACAGTGTACACTTCACTGAGACATCAACCCAATCAAACGACGTCTTGAGATTCATAATTTTTATGTTAATTCGGGCTACAGAAACTTGTTTTCTTCACCAAGTAGAAAGTTGAAGCGCGTTACAAACAGAATATTTAATAGGTGCACCAAATCTAGTTATGGCTATATATGCCCGTTTAGGATAAAACCTTAGTATTAAGAATGATCTAAATATCTTACTGAAAATGACCAAATCGATGATATTAATTAGAAGATAACTGTATTGTATTTAAAGCCTGGCTTTCGTAAAACGTAGATTTTACTGTCGAAAATTGAGTTTTCCTATGGACGTGTAGCGGAGCTAGGTAAACGGATATTTGCAACAGTAAAATAAAGTTTTACGAAGGCCAAGCTTAAAATACAATACAGATGTCTCCATTCTGATGCAGCATATCAAAATTAATTCAACTTAATATTTTTTTTTAGCGTAAAATGATATAAATGAAAAAGTCCGCGAAACTGTTGCATGGTCTTTAGCAACTAAATAATGTGACGTCATATGTATACTTACGATGTCAAACATAAATACTGGACGTATTTATACCTTTCGTACGCTTCAGAATGGTTTCATTGTTGACAAAAAGAAGATTCTGAGGCTCAAAATGTGACTTTCATGTTTATTTTGTGAGAAATTACATACCAAAAAAAAATTCGGAATTCAAAATGGTGGCTTTCTTAGTTACGGACTGGTAGATCGTGGAATTTACCCCCTTCAAAATATTTGTCAACGTCCAATGAAAATTATCGTTCCAAACGAATTTCATTAGAATTAGTCCCTTAAAACGTTATATTAGGTGTTTTTATTAATCCTTGGGCTTGTAGCATCACTGTGACGGCATTACTTCAAAATTAAAAGTTAGAATACATCATGATATCTAAAAAATTAAATAGGAAAAAAAGTCAGCCTGTAATTCAGTGGTTGTCGTTTGTTTATGTGTTACATATTTGTTTTTCGTTCATTTTTTTTACATAAATAAGGCCGTTAGTTTTCTCGTTTGAATTGTTTTACATTGTCTTATCGGTGCCTTTTACAGCTCACTATGCGGTATGGGCTTTGCTCATTGTTGAAGGCCGTACGGTGACCTATAGTTGTTAATGTCTGTGTCATTTTGGTCTTTTGTGGATAGCTGTCTCATTGGCAATCATACCACATATCTTCTTTTTTATATATCATATACTTTTTCTGAGTGCAAATTGTATCAATCGCATAAAATTTTCTAATGATATTAAATTTGGATTTTTTTTTACAATCTATCCTCGATTACTGTTGATGATAGCATTTTGTTGACCCATGAATGACCATATGAACAATTTGATCGTCATCCTTCGTTCTTAAATTAGGTTAACAGTAAAATCATGTTGATAATTTCAATTTCGTATTAAATCTTGAGATTTGACAAAAAAATCACACTCTTTGTTATAATGTTGCCATTTTCTTTAAATGTCCCACTATTGTCCTACTTTTAAGATGCCATTTTGAAAATAGGCCACTTGTTATGGTTGTTATATTCATTGTTAACCAAAATATTGAAGCTGAACAATGCTTTATTGAGAATTTAGTTTCTCTGGATAAATATTAAAAAGTTTTACGAGCTAGAACATTATTTTACTTGTTGCCTCTTATTTTGAAATGAATTGCATTAGCTGTACTAATATTATATAGCTATGTATTTTGACAATAAGTGTCTTGGCAGTTCCCGAGGTATTTTTTTTTTTGAAAAATCGAATCTTATACAAAAGTTAAAAGCTGATCAGTCCAAAATGACAATGACAGTATTGCAATATCCGGACAAGGAATCACATTGCTTTAGCATGCGAAAATATAAAATGCTTGAGAACACCAAAAAAACCCAAGATAACTATTATACTGTTATTATCTTTTAGAATTAGTGGTAAGAACAGAAGCACCTAGCACAACGGCAGATACCTTTATTCAACCAACTACTAGACATAATTATATTGATCCACATGACTCATCATGGAAAGGTGGCCACGAAGACCAGTACTTCCCTCCATGGTCTCATGGATACCAAAATTCACCTGAAACGTATGGTAGAAATAATGGTAAGAATAACTGCCATAACTGTATTAGTTATTATAATCTTCTTTTTTTCTACAAAAGTTTGATTAATTCACTTACATCTTTTTATAATAACATTAATACATGTATCATACCTGTACCGACAAAATAGTCCACACTCAAACAAATCAATAAAATTGTAATATTCTTGATTTGAAAGTCGGCGACTAATTTTGATAGTCCGTTTTGTATTTGAAACAGTTATCATTTGCTGATGCGAACAAATTAAGTGGTTTGTGTCTCTTCTTAGTGCATATAGATCTTACACATTTGCGTAGTTCTTACGTACTTGATGAATTATATACCTTTGATAACTATTATAACCGTGGTTTTAATGTGCCAGGCCAAAATATAAGTAAAGACAGAATATAGAAGTGTAAAAACTGTAATGCAAAACAAATGTAGTCTAAGCGCAATTGAGGAAACAGACTTAACATTGCATAACATCATTGATCTTTATAGAGGCAATCAATGCTCAGGAGCCTGTAATTCAGTGGTTGTCGTTTGTTTATGTATTACATATTTGTTTTTCGTTCATTTTTTTTTAATAAATAAGGCCGTTAGTTTTCTCGTTTGAATTGTTTTACATTGTCATTTCGGGGCTTTTTATAGATGACTATGCGGGTTAGGCTTTGCTCATTGTTGAAAGCCGTACGATGACCTATAGTTGTTAATTTCTGTTTCATTTTGGTCTCTTAAGGGCAGGTGTCTCATTGGCAATCATACCACATCTTCTTTTTTATATAAAAAATATATGACAACTGTGATGTGATGTGATTGTCTGTAAGTCCTCATGTTGCATATTATATATCAATCTTCATGTAGGCAACAGTAATTTACAAATGTTGAAATCTCATAAATCAAACTAGCGAGTTAATCGCATGAACACCCGAAAAAAGAACGAAGCCGTGTATGTCGCCGGTAAACGTCCCATGCTTAGCATCCGTCCAACATCATGCGAATCCAAACTTTAGAAACAAATATCACAGTCGGCAATATCACACAATTTCTTGATGATGTGTGGGTCTTTTCACTTTCTCTGAAGCATTACTTTGTTGTAGCAGTTCATAGTTTTGACATTTATGTAGTTTAATGTTAAACATCAACTTAAGCCTCATGTGTGAGTATGATATTGTTTTGAATAGCCTTGCTACCACTTTTCCCCATTTCCCTTAATTTTAAGGTGTTTTCCATAAACAATCATAGTTGGTTGTATACATTACGATTTTATTCACCTGATATTTTTTTTCACTGGTCATAACGTATTAACATGTTGGTACCGTTAATGATATTAATGTAGATTATGTGGTTTGATGGGATAAGTTTGTGACATCTACCTGCATTACATGTAGTTGTTATACACAAATGCTAACCTAGATGCACAATGAAAAAAAAGTGCCACTAATATCCATTCTTTTTGCAGATCGGACACAGGAGACTGGAATACCAAACGGATCAATTATTCCAACCAAGAATGCAATTCAAGTTCTGTTTCTGTCCACTATTATATGGTTGTGTTACTCTTTTTGAAAAAAGCAAATAAAGACAATGTGATTGTAATTATGACTGACAGGATATTCGTCATGCTCATGAACCGGATGCCAAAACTATTTAAGATAGTACGAACGAGCATGGATTTTGTTTGATTTTTTTCTGAAATGTAACCTTTCAAACTAAAATACAAATTTGTGTGCCACTCCGCTTTTATCATACACAAAAACATCTAGAATTGGATATCATTTTACATCATCGGATTTTATTCGATTTCAATATTATAGATAAACTAACTAAATATTAATTACATTCAGATAGAATGATTTGAGTTAAACGCAAGGGATATAATATTCTCGATATCACTCGTTCCAATAAAGTCGCAGTCATTTCATAGTAGGACTATACCTTATCGTGAATCAACTCACCTTTAATTGATTATTAAGGTACACCTGTTCCCTTAAGTTGGTAGTACAAAACATGTATTTCTTTTCTAAGCAACAGGTCAGACACGTCCTCCTTTCATAAATTCATTAATGTATTTTCTTTATCTTTTGACGGAAACACTATGCTTAGAAATTTCGAAATGTGTACTACTTTCTTGTATGTTCTTTATTACCGGGCATAAATATGATTCTATACCTTAAATAAACTTTATGTATGTTTATGTCTAAAAAGTTATGCGACGAGAAAAAACACAATATGTAAAATTGTTTCATTCCACTTTACAAATACAGTAAACATCTTTAGTTTGAAAACTCTTGCATCTAGTTATAATAATAAAAAAATGGATTCGAGTGTTTCCTAAACGTAACTTTAAGTCACAAATAAAATTGTAGAAAAGTGACCCAAAAGTTCTCATTCAATATTTTGAAGTTTATGGCGTTTAATTTGGTCTCTTGATCGACATTTTGTACATTATTGAAATATTATATCTATGAACAGATGACTTTAAACAAAATTAACGTTATTTGAAATTTTTTTTATTTCATCGCAGGAAAAAAAATACTCGGTAATTTTCTTTATTCTTTTCAAAGTATATTCCTACTTGCTATTTCAATATTAGTTCACATAATTCGTGTATTCTTAATACTGTTGCTTTACTAGTATGCATCTGTACAATTTGTTACTTTTTTGTTTTTGCAATTAAGTGTATGTTAGGTCTATGCAACTGTAAATAAGGCATACTTGCATGATCATTAGTACACGAAGAAGGGAATATAAGGGAACATCATTTCATCAGGAAATGTTAAAGTTTGATCTGAACATAAATCTGTGTATGCATGCTTATATTCTATAACGAATGATAGTAAGTTATAAATGTGTGTAAGAGAAAGAGAGATATAACCAATCAATTCTAAATAACCATTATTATAAATATTCCGTAATCGATGAAGGTTATTTCATAAACACATGTTGTACAAAATTAAGTTTATGTTTGTTTGTAAATTTTTGTGTTTATATAGGTCTTGATCATCATTTTATTGTTTGTCATATGTGATTGTATTTATTGAAATTGATTATGTCAGTGATTTCCTTTTTTTTACTGTCTTCTCATAATGAGTAGGTATAAACGTTGATCTCGGTATTTGCTTTTCAGCACTTAGATTTTAGCATATCTGTAAATTTGTAAGCAGAACTGTTTTCCAAATTAAATTATCATACATTGGTGATCATTAAGAGCAATTCTCTGTAAGCATCAAAGGAATTAATAGGGACAGGGAAACCATAGGTGTCAGATTTCATGTTTGCATTATGCCTCCATGTTTAAAAAATCTTCTTCATAAAAATAGAGATAAGACATACAACAGAGACACAAAATTGCAGTATTGTTTTGTGTATCTATTTCCCTGTCTATGTTATGTTAAATTGTCTTATTTTGTTACTTTGTTGATATTTATGAACTTTGAGGGTATAACGAATGTGATGTTTGCTTGAAAAGAACAACCAGTATTACTATATGTTATTGTTATTAACCCATTCTTATCAATTTTAATTTGAAAATGTATAAGTTTTGTTAAGTCTTGGTAATTTTATTCCTTCATAAAACTATGTGTGCATGTTTGTACAATATTTGAATTACAAAATGTATAGAATATAAATTTACTTCTGTTTCAATTTAACATTACGTGACAGTCGCAGTATATCTGTAAAAATGCTAACTGTCAACTATACAGTAGAAACTATTACATATTATTTAACTTCATAGTACGCAATGCTTTAAATTTATAATTATAAAAGCAATGCACATACGAGACATTTTCCAAACGAGAATAAAACTCTAGCAATAGAAAAGTGTATGCCTGAGACAATAAAACCTCGAAATCGCCCGAGTTGTGTGTGCATTAACCGTGACTCAGTACGCAAGATACAGATATAATTAAGGCCAACCAGTTAACTTAACTTAAGCTCACAGCAATGCAAATGGACAGAACTTCTATTTTGAACACACCCTTTCGGGATTAATGATATAACAAAAGATACTTAAGAGAACATGCTATGAAAATGAAAAAAAGTTGTGATCTATGGTAACGGCTTAATAGACATCTACAGATATACTTGGTTTTACTTCTTTTTTGCTTAGTTACTTAGTTTAAACGACCCTAAATCTCTCTTCAATTAGAAAAATATCGTAATATTTGCATTTTGAATGATATAAGATGCTTTAGACATTAAAATTACTGCCAACATTTTTAAATAGTGTCCAAAAAGAACAATGAATAAGATAAGTTCTTCTATCTTGCAAACAAAATTGCCATGTAAGAGGATTTTATAGTCGACTTAACAATATTGGATTTCTCAGTGTTAAAGGCCGTCACTTGCGTACATCCATTTCAATTTTGTTGTAATTATTTCGTTCAACTTTACAATACGGTTTTAATACAGTATATACATGCAGAAGTGTTATTTGTTACTTTGATTTTTTACATTAGATTACAAATAGCTTTATGAATGATTGGGTTAAAAATAAAATACAAATTTCAATATAAATTGTTTGGATATCTTCTTACTTTTATAATGGATATATACTTAAAGATGCAAACAATTGCATCAACATGCAACCTTTTCACATGATAACTACGCAATCTTATGTAAAAAGTAAAATCACAAAAATTCAGAACTCTGAGGAAAATCTAAGTCCATAATCACATGGCAAAATCAAATGACAAAACACATGAAGAACGAATGACCAAGAACTGTCATTGTCATAAGCGTCATTGAGACAGTAGACCAATAATATAATGCTACTTACAAGGAGCGTTGACACAAGATTCAAGTGTTAATGTTAAAAATCAAACTGTAAATTGTCCAAATCTAGACAACATTAAACTGCATTTATCAGTTTTTAACACCGGCTACTTAAAAGACAAATGAAAACATAAAAAGCTCTTAAAATTCAAAATGACACTCATTGAAGGAACATGTTCGTAAAATCTACAACAATCGTTTTGTTATAACGTTTTTATTGTCAAACAACATGTTTTATCCGTTAATTCATAAATTGCATGTGGCTGAGATCTTTTGGAAATGGTGACCTTAAGAAACAGTCACTGTTAAAACTAAAGAATTTTGCTAACCAGTAGTCAGAACATATTTGCTAGCATTTGCTATACATTTATTATCTGTCAATTTACTGCTTTTAGAATTCAAATTTGAATGTGTTCAATTATTTGTTTTATGGAAGCAAGCTGCCAGAGGAACTGAAATACAACCTTTTGTTTGACAAATCTTACTATATTGGCGGGGTTTAAAGTTTTTCAACTTCGTACTTGATATTGCATTCCAATTGCTTTGATTCGAGCGCTGATGATGAGTCTTGTGTAGATGGAATTTACGTCTAGTGGATCAATGTATAAGCCTGTATGTGATGAGTTTGCACTTATAACAGGTCGTCTAACAATTGTGAAACCAGGTATAGATATTAATAACGGGTTAACTAGCAGTTGTAAAACATGTTTGTTATAACTGGTAATTTTCAGACAATTTTTTTCCGATATGTAATGGTTGCAAATGAAGATTGAAGGGAGACATAAAGGATCATTCTAAGATTGTGATGAAAATAAGATTAATAAACCAAATATCGAAAACGTTAGTTTAACAATAGTTTGTAAAACACTTACAAAAATGTCAAAAAATCATGAACAAATTGATTTATAAAATTCAATTGTAGACTTGTAAAAAAATTAATATTAACCGTGATAGAATTGGAATGTTTTCTTAACGGACGCATAACGTGTTGTTTTCATTATGTATAACAGTACAAAGGGAGACAACTTATTATTAGTTATGTGGAATAACAAATTAAACTGGTTAATGGTAATTAAAATTTTGAACATAAAGAACATTACATGAAAAGAAAGAGAAATCATGTTAAGCCTAAGAAATATAACTTTAATAAAGGTGTATAACCATCAACTTAAAATAACCATATGACAAATTGTAAGTTCTATGCTAATTTGCATAACGGCCATATTGTCTTATCATGATATGGATCACATATACCTACATAATACAAACAAAACATATCCTGGTCGCGAAGTTGAATTAACAATTACCCCGCATATAGATGAATTGTATACATTTTTTTTGTGCCATCTGTTCCTGAACTAATAGACATTGTCTACTTAAAAAAAGCCAGTAATATACTGTCATCAATATTTATATACATTTTAAGAGTCAACCAGGTATATCAGTTCATTAAAGACCATCAAAGGTCGTCTGTCAACAACAGTCTTAATTTTAAAATACCAATAAAAAAGATACAATAACCCAATGCCATTTCAGCAAAGTCCAATGATGTTTTGACAACAAGAACGGTGTTGCATATTGCCACTTCCCCAAAGATGTGCCCCAAAATTGAACAGTTTGCAATAGGAAGAAACTTTTGACGAGGCCGATCTTTTAGTTTCCTAGCACATTTTTTGTCTGAGATATTGTTACATCTTTTTTGTCGCATGACAAAAAGTGAGTTAAGTGATTTTGAAAACTCTTTACTTCTTATTGTATACATAATTAGCTGAACTTGAACTAATCAGTTAGTTTTCTCGTTTAAATTATTGGGGCATTTGATAGCTGACTATACGGCATGGGCTCTACTCATTGTTGGAGGCCACATGATGACCTATAGTTGTTGAATTCTGTGTCGTTTGTCTCATTGGTTTGGTAGTACAGATAACATGAGTGTTGCAATATTAAAGGTTAAACTTCATGCCCCTGTTACATGTTACTTAAAAAATCCGTATATATTTCCCCAGAATGGCAGTTGATCTAGAAATTGAAATCTTCAAGTTTTAACAAAAATAGTGGTTTATTTTTCTGATTTATTTTCAGTTTTACGAAAGCATATATACTGCATATATCTTCAAAACAATACAAAACATTCTAGACTACCGTATACATTTGAACAAATGAAAACAAACATACTGTACAAAAATACTACATTTTAGGTAAATTGTTAGGTAAACATTTAAAATCTTTAACTTAATGATTAGTTATTAAAATATTTGAAAAAAGACGTTTTTACATGTATAACACTACTTAACAAAATTTCTATTTAGAAAATATATAAAAATCTTGATGACGACGTCAAACAAGTTCATACCATTATGACATTCGGTCTTCTATAAATAACTTTAAACACAATTTTATTTTTTCAAAAGTGCACACGATTTACAAATATACCAAACAGATATTGGAATAAGGAAGGCCTACTGTTTGTGTGTTTGTAATCGTCTTTTTTAGCCATGGCGTTTTATTTTTGATTAATGAGTTTGAATGTCCTTCTGGTATCTTTCTACATAATAAAATGCCTGTACCAAGTCAGGAATATGACAGTTGTTATCCATTCGTTTGATGCGTTTGAGCTTTTGATTTTGACATTTGATTAGGGAGTTTCTTTCTTTAATTTTCCTTGGAGTTGAGTATTTTTGTGATTTTCATTTTAAAATTAGTTCGACGTAATCCAAAGTCGGGTTTTTATGAATCCTATTTTGGTCGTTGAAGTGTGTATTTGTTTTTTGTATTTTTATCTGAATGAGATATTGTTGTTTTGGTTTTGTCTGTTTTACTGTTGCAAATACTGGACTCCCTTTTTATGTATTATGTTTTTTTCACTATATTTGCTTCGTAGCTACAGAATCTCTAAAATTTCAACATTTTGTAAGAATTATATAGGTGCAAAACAAAGAAAAAACTAGACAAGAGAATTTTAAACAACTATCCAATTAAATGTTAATGTAGATATACAATTGAAAATTTTTGCAAGTGTCTTATAATTTTAGTTGTACTTTAGTAGCTCCAAATATCATAAAAAACCGGCATTTGAAGCATTCAAACTAAAAAAACCTAAACCTATATTAGATTTCATTCAAATAAAGTAAGTGTGTTTTTTTCGTTTGTGGAAAAATACATGTGGCACAATATTCTCAATTATAGTATAAATTAATATACATACATTTTATGTACACAAAGAAGTAAAATTATAAATTAAAACACAAATTCATACAAACACAACAAAGTCGGACGAATTAATGAAACATTAAATTAATTAATTTTAAATCACAATTACAAACACCTTATACATCACAATATTTGATGATGAATTAATAATGATATATGGATAAAAAGGTGACATACAAATACTCTGTATTTTCACACAATAAACCTTTTTTCAATTTGTAATTTGGGACCAAGGGAAAATAATTACCCTTTTCATATAGACCTCTGTTTTCCTTTAAAATTTCAGAATCGTACAAATTGACTACTAAAATGCCAAGAACTGCAAAAAATTTAGCATGGCTGATGAAGTGTTTCGAAATACAAAAACAAATTGAAATGGAATGTAATAAGGTTAATAATTCGTTTTTTGTATACTGCAAATTAAGAATTTTTTGCAATATTCATATTATTGCACAAATTGGAAAAAGTTAGGTGTTGCAAACATAATACTAGCAATTTAAAGTTTAATAGTAATATATGTATGAAAAATTTCTAAAGTGGATATAATAATTTTCCAGAAATTGCAATAGTTTTTGAATAAACATTATTTGATAATATATTCATTCTATATAGTTGAGAAAGTTAAATGCATTGAAGTATTCTTGCCAGATTTTGATTTTGTGTTTGCTCTTCTTACTTCTTTAAATGTCCTCTGGTTACAGAGCGAAATTATACAAACGAACAATCCTTGGAGTCCGTTCAAAATTGTGCTTATATATGTCAGTGCCAAAAAATCCATATTTGATGTCATAAACACAAGTATCCACGTGCCTCCTAAGATAACAGTAAGTTTTGTGTATATTAGACACATGTTCCGGTTGTCAGAACGTTTAGTTATAGCTATTACTGAACGGCGGGAAGATTCAATTCCATATAAAGCTATTGAGAAGCATGTCAATGAAAAAGCAAAGCTACAACATACTGGAACAAACAGTGCATATAGAAGAGCTGTTTTATTGGATATCCAACAAAAGCCATTTCCATTATAATCTATCATTTCTCCTTGGACCCCAAAACCCATGACACTACATATTGCAACAATGATGGACGGAATACCCCAGCCAAACAGGCAATGTAATCGAAAACGCCTGTTATCATTGCCGCTTCCTTTCATCATTGTTTTGATGAAAAATTTGCGCGCAATGTCATATGAAATTACAGACATCCATGCAAATGCTGACAACCACGTCATATGATGAAATACCGCGAGAACTATTTGGACAGAACTGGGTAGAAATCTACATGTTAAATACAAAAGCAATGCTGTCAGCAATGACATTGAAAGACAAACAAGATTTTTTCCATGGAGATTTAGTAGTCTTGGTAAGGCAAAATGAAAAATGATTAATACGATTAAAGCTATAACAGATATTGATGAACAAACGTAAGTTATTATTTCAAGAATGTACTTTGTGGTTTGTGATGAGTCAGTTGGTTTCACAACACAAAGATGCAATTTGTCATTCTTATCTATCAAAAAATCTTTCGCATCGATAGCCTTGCCATAAACTGTCAAAGTATTATTATTAAAGGTATACTCAGATGTGTTGTAGGTCGTGACCTTGGAACAATTCAGTCGATCATCAACTGGAGTGCAGTAACTCAGATGGACAATCTGGCCATGTCCTTGGCTAAAAGTCATTTCAAATCGAGAATAATACAAGTCTATGGAGTCATTTTTATTTACGTATGCAATTGCTGCTCCTGGATACAAGGACATGATATTGAAGTTATTTGAAAGTTTTGTTGTATTTTCCAGACATGACAGAGACGACCTATTTTCATAGTTCTTAATGTTGGTTGAGTTTATATAGGGTATGTTCTTGCTGATCTCCTTTAAACACGCTATATTTTGAGACAACTCTACTGATGACGTAATATTGATTGTTGATTGTGCCATTATATCGAAATCGTACCCCGATATAACCTTTGACAATTGTTCACAATGAGTATTTACCCATTTAATAATAATTTTTTTTATTTCTGTCGTTTGTTGTTTCCCTGGAACCAAAAATATCTCAAATCTGTAAAGATAATTTAACAACTTATTGTTCTCGCGTGGAAAATGTAAACTGTCATTGAAATAATTTGGCAAGTCAAATTGAACACATTCTCCATTGATAGGAATAAACCCTTTTGTACAGTCTAAATTCCGACAAACTTGTGAATATATATCGTACACCATGTTATCTCCACACTGAAAGTTTATTTCCTGTCCATTCCACGTGATCCCTTTCTCAGTAATTGAGAACAACAAATCAAATCCCGGTAGCAACGATCCTTCTGGGGTTGTATCAGTATACGTAATACAATTGTCTTCTGTGATGTTGTTCGCCCCATTGCAGGGTAAACAATTCGAATTTTTATAAGAAACTCTGTCATATTTGACTGGGTCATAGTAACTAGAACATAACAGTTCAATTGTTTTCCTTTCTCGGTTAAAGACTTCGGGTAAACATTCAGCAGTGGTTGTTAATAATGGGTAGCATCGTCGCGGTTCTTTAGACATCTTTGGAATATCAAATTTTAACCAACAGCTAGCCTGTATATTGGGCAATGGCGATGTTACATTTACACCATTTAAGCAATGGAGTTTTGCATTCCATATTGTAAGCTGATTCATTGGAATTCCATGGCAGATGGCACAAAATACATTTCTGTAGACAACATGGTCTCCAAATGTTTGTGAAACGTAAACTTTCCGAATATCTGAATCATTTATAAGTCTACAATTTGCCTCGACTATTTCCAAGCCTTTAAACGACTGTGGACATTGGTCAACTACCAACAAGGAAAACTGTTGATTTGATGATAACATAATTGTATAACATGAAGCATAATCTTTTAACAAATGAACTTCTTTTGATAATGTTATTCTCGATCTTTGAAAGAAATTGTCAATGTCAGATAGTACATCATATATTTCAGTTATTTCATTCAGACCAAACACAGATCGAAAAGCATTGGCACAGCAATCTTTCAGATGCAGGCAATTTACATCACAATAACACGTAGTCGCATGGCAATCCCAATATTTACATTTGTGATCCAGAAATGGAGAACTGATTGAGTCACCAACACAACTCGTTGTTTGCTCCTTCGCTTCTCCATTGGTTGGAGTCAGATCATTTATTCCACCTAAGTCGAAATCATCTTTACGTCTTTGTGCGCATGTAACAAAAGTTGTATCCGGTGATTCTGTGCTATTTGAAAATGAGGTCGCTAAAGCCCTCAATGAAGAGTTTTCTTTGTAACTTTGACTTGCAGATGATATAATATAATCAGGCGTTGTATCAATAGGGACATTTTTGTCAACTGCATTACTAACCTGGTTAGAAATATTTTGACTTGGTATTTCCACAGTTTTAATGTTCACTGAAAAAAACCAACACAAAAATGTAAAAGACTTTCCGTGACAATGTAGTGACAGTAGTGTTTCCTCAGTTACTAAACATTAAATGAATAACTATGAAAACGATTCAAACCAACTGTTATTGCATACAATGTATTGCATCAACCAGATAAAGAAATCTTGTAAATTGTGATATATGTCTATGTTACAGTACAAATTTGAATTCTTTAGGATACAATAATTTCATAGTACAAAATGAAAGTACTAATCAAATCCCGTACAAATCAGAATTCAAATATGTCCTCTCCAGATTTGTACTATGAGAATCGTGAACTATACTTATCATTTCTAGTAAATTCTACTGGATATATTTTCATAAATCAATTATTTTTATTATGAATGGTGGACACAGACATTGTTGTGTAGAAAACTCTGTTATACTTGAAACATGTCAGAGCGTATATTCTTGCATAGTTGTTTTCGAAATCTAAAATAAGTAATAAATTGACGGGTGAAATAGTAAATTACATTATTTTGCTATAGAAACTGTTTTGATTTTGAAGAAAGCTGAGTCAAACTGAAGTAAAATTTCACCATTACTCAAAAACCTTTCATCTCAAATTTTATGTCTATGTTTACTGCAAACAAAGTCCATTCATCTTTGAAAAACGGAAACATTCAAATAGCATTTGCTCTGCCTAATGTTTATTGGTAAAAAAAAATCAGCGGTAAAAATCTAGAGGACACTTGACAGGCTTCCAAAAATTTCAATTACCTATATGATATTCTATGCATACAGAATCTAGAAATTCACTTTCAATACCTAATTCTCTCTTTGAACCCCCCTAAAACCACTATAATATGTAAAATACAACCGACGACGTTCCTGTTAATTTTTATTGTAAAAAGGTGGCCACGATTTAAAAAACAAAATGAACAAGAAAAGAGCAAATTTTGTGACTTCTGTTACGAATTTAAAAAAGGAATATATATAAGTAAAAATGACAAAATATAGGGACTTATTGGCAAACTAACAAGTTAAACAATAAAGAAACTTACCGAGTTGTAAAAGCAAAACGGTTATTACCACCGTTATGAATTCCATACTTTTTGACAATACTCTGCTATGAATAATAACTACTGAGGTTTTATAATGACACAAATCAATCTATTTAATGCATTAATATCTTTTTTCATAATCGAGCTTCCTAAAAGATTTAAATGAACTTCATAATAACTGGGTGTAGAGTTCAATTGACACGTTTTATGATATTCGTTATCATTTAGAATAGAGTAAATATATTCTACTCTTGTGTTTTAATTATTTTCAGAACTAAATAAAAGAGTTATAAGAGTTGCATTACGCAGAATAATACGACTTTGTTAGTTGTATTTACATCCAATCAATAAAACCATTGAATACAAACTATTTTTGACTTCCATCAGGGGATAACTAACTTCCTGTGTCACGATTGTTTATGTGAATCTGTATCTAAAATTGATTTTGTTTAATCGTGTTTTAGGTATTTATTATTTGGAAGCTGAATTACTGAGACTCGTGAATTTTCAAACTTAGGTACTGGGGTACTTTATTTCTTCTCAATGAGTCCTTACTGATGTTCGCTGTTATATATTTATAGTATACAAATGACTGAACTTAAAAAGGCAGATTTTGGCCTAATACCATTGATGAAATATTCTACGTGTATACTAATGTTTATTACTCATTTGATAGTTAATATCAAATCAGTTGTATACATTTTTGAAACCGGTAGATTCACTGATACTTTGAATAAACTGCATGAAAGGAGACAAGCGCAAATTGTTTAAAATAAAATACACACAATTTTAATTTTTAATTGGACATAATTTTAATTTTAAATCGGCAGTGTTTTCGTCTTAAATGTAGTGTAATCCTAAACTAACAATCACATATCAGTGTATAATTATTGTTATAGTTTTCATAGAAAAGTGGGAGGGCTACACAACCAAAAAATGGCCTACAACGAAGTGTCAATTCAAAATGAGGTTAATTAAGCTTTACTCTACATTTTCCTTCTGTTATAGGTTACAACGTTTTGTTAATTACTAAATAAATGAGGTTTTAGACATAAAACAAAAATTTCTTACATTAACAATTAACAAAATGCGATAATTGTTCCTAAAAAATGGATTAAAATAATTAGACTGTTGATTTAAACTTATTTTTGTGAAGTGCATTACAATAAAATGCTTTTTGTCACAATTTCAAAAAGAAAATTGATACCTTATAATGTATATCGAATATTTTTTTTAAATTTTCATAGACATTCATCAAATTTATTTAGTTATTATTTGTTAACGTTTTTCACATCATTTTTTCTTTTAGATGGATTAATGAGACTTCAACATCATTTAACTACTGTTGTCTCTAATATACTTCCTTTGTGAACTGACCAACTTTGAAATTCATTCTGATTTTTTTCTCATTAAAACTTGTATATTTTAAATAATTGAATTTATTTATTCTAGATTATCATCTTTTAATTATAATGTGGACGGTAAGGCTCAGTTAACTTACTAATTAGCAAACTATTTTTTCGGAAATTATGGTTAAAGTAAGAAGGAAGTATAAACGCGAGCTTGATTTAAATAATTTGAAAGGCAGAATTTTTGGATGAAACGTGGAATCCACATTACGGAGATAATATTTTTTTGTGAAAAAAGTAAAAATACTACGAATATTAAAAAATGTATTAACAATTGAATTATAATTTTGAGCACTTTTGTTTAATCCAAACTACCAAAACTGATTTTGATTTAGAGAAATTGAAGAGATATAAAAAAAATTTTGAACGTTATCTAGATTTAAGGCTTCAATTTTGTAAGTTATTCAGAAATCATATAGCTAAGTGCTACAATATAACCTCTACTGCAAAACATATTTGAAATCCGTTTTTAAAAACAACATAAAAATTAGGCTAACAAGAACCTAAAAATAAACTGAAATAATTTCACGCTTTCACGTTTTCATCTTGACCGCATCCAGTTAATCCATCTTAAATATTGTATAGTAATAATTCACCGGTACACCCAGTAATTGAAGAGTTTCCCGATTTCAACACAGACAGCTGAGGTTGTAGGTAAAATGATTTGATAATTTCTCCTTTAAATTTGATCGTTAAATAGAAATCCACACAGATCTATGAAAAAATAGAATGTCAATCTGGTATATCAATTTCCCATTTTTCCACAGTAATATACCATCTGCACCGTCGTATGGAAACCTTATTGATCGGGCATGTTCTTCTTATACTGATTGTATATACAGGAGTGTGTTCCTTACACAGAAACTGCTCCAACAGAGTTATTAGGAAAGATTAAAAAATAACATTCTGTAAATTTTATGGACACCATCACACATTGGTTAATCTCTACGATGTAGCTGTGTCTGTGTCTAAACTAACTAAGGACATTTTTTCCAAGTCTTAACGGTTTAGTATCGATGTCGAATGTCTGCTAAGAACCGAACGTGAACTAGTCCCGAATACTAGTAGTACTCTTAAACGGGGAGTGAATTAACATTGGTCTTTGACATGTTGGTATTTTGTGCATCCAAAATTCATGTATTTGATTTTGATTAAAAAAATTATGGTTGTGGTTGAATGGTGTATTTTATTTTTACCTATTATTCCTGTTTTGTTTTCATATCGTTGTCAATATAATGGAATTTGATACGACTGACATACAAATGAGAGGTTTACCTTGCTTTAAAACCAGGTTTAATCAACCATATTATACTTAAGAAAATGTATGTACCAAGTCAGGAATATTCTGTTTTGAATTTTTCTCGGAGTTCAGTATTGTTGATACTTTTTGCATGTTGTGTCGACTATAATATTATTTGTTTGTGCGTTTCTATGTTATCAATTGCCTTGCGTGTGTTTGTTCGGTATTACTGTCACATAGTGTTTTTACCATATGTTTCAGCATTCTCATCAAGCGGGAGGTTTGGCATGCCATTAAACCAGGTTAAACCAGGAACATATATATTGACGTTAGATATACTGTTCCCAGGTTCAACCCACCCTTTTTCGTAAACTGTTCTGTAACAAGTCAGAAATATGACAGTTATTATCAAATAGTTCGTTTCTATGTGTGTTGGCGGTTATAATTAGTCTTGTAGCCTTGGTGTTCCTGTTGTTCTTTCGTGTTCCTCTTATAGGTGATGTGTTATCTTCGGTTTTGGTTTGTAACCCGGTTTGTTTTCTCACAATCGAATTTTGACGTTTGAACAACGGTATACTACTGTTTCCTTTGTATGATATAGTCTAGCTACATACATGCCATTCTAGAACATCAACATACCAGCCGTCATTCAACAAATAAGTACAACAGAGCAATATGCATGCAATTAGATGTAATCTGAAATATAAGGAGCCCACTTATGATATATTTTTACAGCAATTAAGTGCTATCAGAGCCAAAATTGAAAGACAATTATCCGCAAATAATATATAAAAGTTTTTCTCTAAATTATTTCTTTTTTTCCGGTGCATTAAATTGATTATGTTATCTTCCCCTAAGTAACCCTAATGGTTGGCTGGAGTAAAGAAGTATATTCATTTCTTGGACATCCTAAAATGATTGCCATAGCTAACCATTTGTTTGTTCGGCTTTGCGGGATGTTTAAATTGACAGTCACATCCGGTCAGAATTAGAGTTAAATCAATTGCCTCGTGTAGATAAAGTGTAACGCTCTTTGAAGATGATAACCCTTGAAACTCAATGAGGAACTTGTAAGAAGCCTATTGAAAGTCTGTACTGTATTCGTAATTTCCAGTGTTGACATGAATATTAATAATGTGGTCATTTTTGAATTTCCTTGTTTACAAAACTATGATTTTTTCAAAAAAAAACTAAGGATTTTCTTATCCCAGGCATAGATTACCTTAGCTGTACTTGGCACAACTTTTTGGAATTTTGGATCCTCAATGCTCTTCAACCTTGTACTTGTTTGGCTTTATAAATATTTTGATTTGAGCGTCACTGATGAGTCTTATGTAGACGAAAACGCGTCTGGCGTACTAAATTATAATCCTGGTACCTTTGATAACTATTTCCAGTGCCATTATTACCCATTCCTCCCTTATTGCTGGACCAATTAATTATATCAATTGTTAATTCTAATGCAATTTGGATGTTACAATTTTTTTCATTGGCTAAAAGTTGCCGTCAAATCCACAGTTGACCAGGCGTAACTAAGGAGGGACCCGTCATTTTGAATTGGTTGAATCAACAAATGTTCGATTACTACTATATAATCGAAAATAAAACAACACCTACCTCGAATTCGCCGTTTTAATGTAATTTTATTCGAATTTGAAGCGTACAAGTAACGTAATTACCTCCAGTTTGTAAGTTTTCATTTGTATGACGTCACGTTTAGCCATGACGTCTTTGTGCCAAAAGCATTTATGAAAGAGGGACGAAAGACACCAAAGGGACAGTCAAACTCGTAAATCTAAAACAAACTGACAACGCCATGGCTAAAAATGAAAAAGACAAACAGAAAAACAATAGTACACATGACACAACATAGAAAACTAAAGAATAAACAACACGAACCCCACCAAAAACTAGGGGTGATCTCAGGTGCTCCGGAAGGGTAAGCAGATCCTGCTCCACATGCGGCACCCGTCGTGTTGCTTATGTGATTACAAATCCGGTAAAAAGTCTAATTCGGTAGGTCAAATTCATGAAAGGGAAGGGGATTGTAGTTACGACGTAAGGAACATATCCGATATCATTTGTGAAACGGTTATTCCATAACGGTCAACCAACTCGTGATGGCGTCCGTAAAATTTACGAAGGGATGATTTCAACTTCACCATTTGGAACTCTTGGTTTAATAGCTTCCTTGTGAGCAGTAACCCTCTATCAAGAAAATCATGATAGGAAATGCAAGCACGGGAATATCGTATCAATTGGGAGATATATACCCCGTATGCAGGTGCTGCTGGAATGTTGCTACTTAGAAATGGAAAGTTCACAATTGGAAAGCTGAAATCATCTCTTTTGTCGTAAAGTTTTGTCTTCAACCGACCCTCATTGTCAATTTCTAGATGTAAGTCAAGTTCAATGAAGTTTCGCGGATTTTTTTCTATTTGTCAAATCTAGACAATTTTTCAAGTTTTTCGTATTTTTTCTTTTTGAAATGCATTAGAATCGGAATAACAGTACTGTAGTTGAAGAGTTGCCACCGTCAATTTTGATTTGACGGTCGCAAATCTCCGTTTTACTGGCTCCGCTACGCGTCGCCAGTAAAACTGCATTTGCGACCGTCAAATCTACAATTGACGGTGGCAACTCTTCAACTACAGTACAGTTATTCCTTAAATAGTTCTCTTGAACATGCGTCACATATAAGCTATTGGCGTAAAGGAAACAATAGCATATAAATCAAACAACCATTAATGTATTTACTCTCGTAAGTTAATTCGATAATTTAACATGAATGATGTGTATAAGGATTGCAGTGAGTCTGTAAAGGAGTAAATAAGGCTATTAAATACATCATCAATATTTAGTATTTTTCGATAAATAAAATATTAAAGTATAGAACTTATTTCATGATACAAGTATAAGAAGTATCATCTTTATGTCAAAGATGTCTCTTTAATACATATAGATAATAAAATGAACTCCTGAATATCTAGCTTAATGTTTACTTAACCAACACAAGGTCTACACAAGAATACATTGATTATTGACTAATCAAAACAAGATTTAAACAACATGTAAACATTGATTTTTATCAATGATAATGTTGTAGAGTTTAGTTTACGTTTTGATGACACTTCGAGCTTCAATGTTAAGGAACGGACCAATGATACTTTTGCAGCAAGCATCAGGCATTATACCCTTAAAAAGGTGAGGAGTTCATTCAATACAAAAGTCAGTTTCTATCTTTACAAAATCTCGTCTTGCAAATTGTCTACTCCAGTTGCTTTCGCGTTGTCAGACACAAGGACCGCCCTTTTTGCATCAATATGTTGATGATCTTCCGTAAGGCCCGTGGTCCCGTCTCCTACAGTATTATACACAAAAATATTTGTTTCTCTTGAAGTCGTAAATTCAAGTCTGGTTAATGTGTTTTGAATTGGTAATCAACAAAGTAATTAATAAAAAAAACCAAATAGAAGTATTCATCGTTTTTCATCTCGGCTGGGCGTCTGTAATACCATGCAACACTGAACCATCAATAATATTTAAGTCAATGTTGATTCGCGTTTGGCTCTAGTATGACTTGTCAAACGTTGCTGTTTTAACAAATATATATATATATGTTCATAAAATTAAATAATTGTTCGTAAAAGCGAGTAAATGTTCCTTTAAAAAAAATCAAAATTTGTGTTCATAAAAAAGGATGTATGCTCATGAAAACGAATAATTGTTTACAAAAATTAACTATTTATGTATATAAACTTCATTTAATATTCATAAATACAAAACTTTCATTAGAAAATTATATGTTCATTAAAACAGAAAATAATTTAAATTTATCTTAATACGTTCAATAATCTGTCATACAAGTGAGAGGTTTAGCGCTATAAAACCAAGTTCAATTACACCATTTTCTACATTTGAAAATGCCTTTATCAAAGTCAGGAATATGACAGTTGTTGTCCATTCGTTTGATGTGTTTTATCATTTGATTTTGCAATTTGATTAGGGACTTTCCGTTTTGAATTTTCCTCGGAGTACAGTATTTTTGTGATTTTTATTTTTTGTATCAATAGATACCCTATTGCTTATAAGAAGCTGTGAAATATCTATTATCTCTTCACGGAGAGTATGTTTTTTCCTGCGGAAAAACTTTAAATTACATTGTCTTTGTATGTAAATCGTTCTACTACGAGTGCCTTGCTAAGGAATTAGGAATAACTAAGCACTCGGATAATCTCAATACAACAACATATCATTTGACAAGGATGACAGTTTTGCCAATCATTCGTCTTTTTAACCCTGTACACCACCATTACTCATGGGAAATTGAAATAAAAAGTCTAAATAAAATTATCTACAATGCTTTTCGACATAAAAGTAGCAGCATACGCTATAAATGTATTACTTTGGATCACCATACGGTGAATACACAGGTAAATCATGCTACACAGAGGAACAAGTGATCAGTATGCTGAAGTTTTTTATTGACAACATACTTGCTGAATTTGGAGGAAGAATTTTCAACAAATAATTGGCATTCTTATGTGAACAAACTGTTCGCCTCTCCTTGCATAACTTTTCTTATTTTCATATAGATCGGAGTTCTTTCAGACACTTGTCAAAAACAAGAAGATTAATTTCACATTCATATATATTAATGTTGTTTTTTCAAAATTTTCTGATTGAGTTCCATTAAAAAGTAAAATCACAAAAATACTGAACTCACGAAAAATCAAATCGGAAAGTCCCTAATTTATCCCCAAGAACAAGAATTTAAATAGAAACTACAGACTCGGCTTCCCCCGCCTTATTTTAAGACTTGTACCTCGAATTTGACATACACAGTCATCTAAGTATCAGATTCTTTTACAAAGAAGACCATTTTAATTTTGAAATGATCAATTTCCCCCTTTTTAGTAGAAATCTTCCAGCTTCACCTGCATGTGTGATATACATTTCCAAATTTATTCGGTATTCAAGAGCATGCAGCAACTACTCTGACTTTGTAAAACGTCATCAGTGTATGAGCAGATAGCTGATAAAAAAGATGGTATCTCAAAGAACGTATCGTCCTTTTTCTAAAAAGTTCATCTGAAGGTATCAAGTTCTTGTTTATAAATATTACGCATCAACTTCACAGATAATACACGATGGTCTTGATATACAAAGTATAAATTCTGGGTATTGACATTGTTATTCATCTTAATAAAGTGTTATAGTATAACATTCTTTTATTTGTCTTTATCAATATTACTTTTACTGTTTAGTCTGTTTTTGTTGGTATTTATTAGACGTGGCTCTGTACTTATACATCCCGTCATCCCGTCATTGTGTTATTGTTCTTTGATAATCTTTGTATTCTCGTCTTTCATTTAAGCTAATATGCTTTGTCTATTATATTCCTTTTCGTTTTTCTTTTTTACATCAGCTTATTCTCGGTTTCTTTTTTCTTTTCTTTTTCTTTGATTTCTTTCGACTCTCTTTCACTTTTTCGAATCCTATTCGAGACATGGGTAAGTTACAAACCAATAATAACAACAACAGAACATTATTCTATAATATTTATAAGTAAAAATAAGTTTTCAGAAGTGTTTGTACTTTGTTACCTTTACTTGCAATAAATATGGTAAGCATGCAAATACACATTGACTATATAAGTAATATAAATCATTTTGTTCTATCTTATAAGTAATATAAATCATTTTGTTCTATCTTTATCAATATTCGATATTTGATTTGTGTTTTAATATCGATTTTGAGACACTCTCGGTCTACCAATAGAAATATCGAATACATATAAAACCAGGAAGCCTAGTTTGTACATGTATATATTTAACTATTATAGATAATATACAACTCATTCATTTTGAGATAAAATATCAGCCAGGACACAGGTATGTTAATTTTCATTCTGAGTTATAAAAGTAACGGGTTTCAAACAATTCAAACGAATTTAATGATTTTTAATGGCTAGATTCTGTCATAGTTAACAATAGTTTTTAACAGTCATATTATCAGAGGAGACATATTTAGGAATTTGACAGGTTGCCCGGCCTTCTGAAGACTTTGTGCATGTCCAACTCTAGTGCGTGTAGCTTGGCTCCCTTTCTAAATCCCAGATACGCATCTGAGTCTTTTACTTGGTTTAAAATTAAAGAATACATGTATTACATATATATTTCACGCATATGTTTTCACTCTTTAAAGTAAAACGTTTGTTATGTGAGGATAAATGTGAAGCTTTTAACAGAATACAACTATCATTGTGTATTGTAAAACTAATCATGATATTATGAGTTGACGTAAAAGGTATTTCATTACACGCTCTTACTGTCACTTTCAAACAAACAATTTGGAAAAATCAACTACAACAGCCAACTGTTGAGTTGTTTATCTAAGCATTTAGACTTAAACATGTTTAGACTGTTTTACCCCGTTACGTCGACAAAGGCATTTAATTTCGTGATAAGATATACATAGAATTCTTGAATATGCATGTACTCATACAAATACATCTTCACTATAAAAAAGTAAAGTAATGTGAATTTGTTTTAAATGTAACTTACATATTATGAAATTTTATGGTGCAATTAGATAGTTCTACGCTACATTAATATAACTAACAGACGATAAATATTGGTGAACAACATCGAGATGCGAGGATATAGTAATACGATACCTTAAATTTGAATACCAATGAGGTCAAATGGATTTGCACGATGTTGGCACTTAATTAAACTAAAGATATGTAAAAGCACACTATAAGTCCTTTTCCCAGTGCAAAAGTATATGAACATTTCTCTTTTTTACATAAACATAAATGTTCTCAATTTTTTATTTCTAATCATAGTTTCACAGTTTCATACAAAAAGGCAACATCCAAATCGTAAGATCCCTTATCAAATAGCAAACTCAAAAGCTCAAATGCATCAAATGAATGAAAACAACAACTGTCATATTCAAAATATATTGTCCAAATGTCAAAAGTAAATACAACTACCTTGTTTGAAAATATTAAGGACAAATCATAGTATTAGGGACAAATCATAGTTTTAACAAAATTCTTATTTGAACAAACAGTTCATTGAGACTGAAATATTAAGATGTTTACTAGCTTTACTGACAATATATCAAATACATTTTGCGAACGGTTTGCTTACACAGACAGACGGCATATATTTTTGTTGGTAATTTAATTCGAAAAAATACTTGTATAAATATCTTACGAAAATTATGGTAATTAATCGATAATTACGCAAAAAACACCCCAAAAAGTCAAAACCTATAGTTGTTTCTTTGAATCATTTTGAACTCAAAATACATAACAATGACAATTGGCTTCCATAAAGGACCGCTGAGCTCATCTTTTCCTTGAGTTAATATTTTATACGTAAGAGAGAGAACATAAAAGAGCAGTTTAGTTGTTTCGTTTCTAAAAACTATTAAGTTAATATTTCAAACAGTTTAAACTAATGTGTTTGCCTCATCCAAATATATTCGATTTCTGCAATTTGTTTATAATAGTCATTGAGTATTTGAGCTGTTTGTGAAGTTCTATAAAATTGAGAATGGAAATTGGGAATGTGTCAAAGAGACAACAACCCGACCATAGAGCAGACAACAGCAGAAGGTCACCAACAGGTCTTCAATGCAGCGAGAAATTCCCGCACCCGGAGGCGTCCTTCAGCTGGCCCCTAAACAAATATATATTTACTAGTTCAGTGACAATGAACGCCATACTTAACTCCAAATTGTACACAGGAAATTAGAGTTAAAAATAATACAAGAATAACAAAGGCCAGAGGCTCCTGACTTGGAACAGGCACAAAATTGCGGCGGGGTTAAACATGTTTATGAGATCTCAACCCTCCCCTATACCTCTAGCCAATGCAGAAAAGTAAACGCACAACAATACGCACATTAAAATTCAGTTCAAGAGAAGTCAGAGTCTGATGTCAGAAGATGTAACCAAAGAAAATAAACCAAATGACAATAATACATACATAACATCAGACTACTAGCAGCGTCAGACTTCAATTAAATTGATTGAAAGATCATGTCTTCATCATATGAATATCAGGTACAATCCTTCCCGTGAGGAGTTTAGTATCATACCATCATAACATATATGAGAAGAACATAACCCGTGTCATGCCAACAACTGGTTTTTAAATAATGTGTTTAGTTCCAATGCAAAGACGCTATAAGTAAATCAATATTAACGCCAAAGTATGCAATCTTTAATCACCTGGCAACAGTATCGTAACTATATTATTTATGTTTATTTGACATCCTTTAACTGTTACCATATCTTTAAAATCTTTAAGCCCCTTATTATTATTGCATAATCAGAAAAATACACTATCTAAGTATTTTGTAATTTATTCATCAAACAATAAAGTTTTAAAAGTTTTAAAAGAGGGTTGATTAGTTACTTTTTGTCAAGTGAGAAATATTTTGTACCGTCTAAAAATAGTGAACGGTTTAGTAAAAATTAAGCAATAACTTTTTATTATACGTTTAATGAAAGTAAAGATATTAAGGAACTGCGAATGCAAATTGTTATATAGGGCAAAGTACTTCTGTTTACCATATCTGTCAAAACCATTATCTGTGTTTCCACTTCCACATGAACGGTGAATTAAAAAATCACATTAAAGAATGTGTAAAATAGACAAAAAAGGGTAACTCTGAGTTAATTTTACGATTTTTGTCTATGCAATCATGGCAATGGTGTGGAATTTCATTTACTTAGCACTTTCGTAATTTTGATTATTCTAAGTTTTGCGTTTACAAGTGTTTGAAATTGTCAGTATAATAAGTGTATTTCTTTCTATTACAGATATAAGGATAGTAACAGATATAAGATAGTAGCAAGTATAAGCATAGTAACATATATAAGGATAGTAACAGATATAATATAGTAGCAAGTATAAGCATAGTAACATATATAAGGATAGTAACAGATATAAGGATAGTAGCAGGTATAAGGATAGTAACAGATATAAGGATAGTTACATATATAAGGATAATAACAGATATAACGATAGTTACAGATATAAGGGTAGTAACAGATATAAGGATAGACTTAGTGACAGATATAAGGATAGTGACAGATATAAGGATAGACTTAGTGACAGATATAAGGATAGTAACAGATATAAGGATAGTGACAGATATAAAGATAGTAACAGACAATAAATATGCATCAACTGCCCTTGTTTGCACTACTACTTCTGCTAGTACCCTTTGTGTCAGGTCAGTGTTCGGATTCAACCGTCACCAATATTGATATGTCCAACCGAGGTATAACGGAAATCGACGAGTTATTATTCTCAAATTGTAATCCACAAGCTATCAGTATTGACCTGTCTGGAAACCAAATTACACATATAAATGCAACTTCTTTTGCATCCTATGATGCGGGACTTAGTCAAAAATATATTCCTTTGTTTTACCAACTGAAAACATTAAATTTGAATGATAATCAAATTAACTCAATAAATCCGGATGCTTTTAAATACACCAAAGTTCTGGACACACTAAACATGCGGAACAATCAGCTCCGGTCATTAGAATCTGATGTCTTTGAACCTATTGGCGACACATTGGTCACCTTGGTGTTGTCCAATAATGAAATCGAATCCATTGGTGATTCGATGTTTGGTACCAACCTAAAAAAACTTCGTCATGTTGACCTTTCATACAATAAAATGACATATATGGAAGCATGGCCGTATATTCCACCTTCTATCATAAAATTTGATCTTAGTCATAACGATGTGAATGAATTTACCAATCGACTTAACTGGACTTATAACCTGCAGGAACCTTATCATACCTATGTTGATTTAAGATACAATAAATTTACCAGATGGGACGATCAGTGGATCAAGAGTTACCAGAAACCTGGCGGGGATTTCGTAGGGGACTTTGTTACCTATCAGGCAGACATTACAAACAATAACTGGACATGCGATTGCCATATGCATTATTTGGTATCAAAAATTCAGAAATCCTTTTACAGGTATGCAAAATCGGAACTTTCAAATGTTAAATGTAGTAATCCGCCAAATCTTAGAGGACAACGTATCCTGACAGTAGACCTTAACGAATTTAATTGTGACGTAGCAAACTGTTCATTTGGATGCACGTGTACAAACATATCCGAAACAAAAATTTTACAAGTAGATTGTATGAATGGAAACTTAATTAAACTACCTATGAAACTACCAAACATTCCAGACAGAACAATAATGTTAGACGTTTCTAATAACAATATTTGGAAAATAGACCCAAGACCATATGTTGACCAACTCGTGAAATTCAATGCAGCGAATAATAAACTTGTATTTATTGATCAAGAGACTGTCAAGAATATGACGCAGTCAAATTTGTCTATGAACATATCGAACAATAATCTCAAGTTTTTACCGAACTCTATTCAAAATATAAAATATATTTCCATTAGTGACAATCCATTTATGTGTGACTGTAATATGACATGGATGAAAGGATGGCTTGAACTGGATTCTATAGTAGAACCGGATAAGTCCATTACATGTAAAACAAAAGAAGGAGACGTCCATAAGATAATTGACGTTACAGAAAGCCTACTCGACTGTAATTATGATACTGAAATCGGTTTGGCAGTTGGTTTTGGTATTCTGTTAATTCTGGTCGTGATAGGGATCGTTTGGGCTAAGCGTTGTCCATATGAGACAAAAGTTCTCGTTTTCAAGTTTTTTAGAATCCATCCTAGTGATAAATATAAGATTGATGACGAAGTGAAATCGTACGATGCTTACATCTCATTTGATGATGAGAATATACACATACGACAATGGGTGATACGAAAACTGAAGAAACGTTTAGAGGAGAAGAAACAAGAATTATTTATACCGGTCATTCATGCGACATTGGGCGACGATAGGGCAGATCAGATTGTAAGATCTATGGAAAACAGTAAAAGAGTGATCATTATACTATCAGACAAATATGATGAAAATGAATGGAGTGTTTTTGAATGTCAGCAGGCGGAAATGCTGAATCCTAATGAAGGTAGAATTATATTCATTAAATATCATCCTGAAGCTGAGGACATGGTACAAAAAGAACCATGGAAATCTCGCGTAAAGGATAGAAAAGTTTTAGCAATAGGCGAAAAATCTAGTGAACACCAATGGTTTTGGGACAAACTTAAATATGAACTTCCGGTAAAATAGTTTTTCACAAACGATATTACAGAAAACAAATTCTAAATATTATTCAATGTTTTGTGAAATCAATGTTCCTTTTGTGTCATCGTAAAATCGGATAAAAAGTTGATGCGTTATAAAGGCCTTAGATATATCTGTGCTAAAGCTTCTGACTCTAATATACAGTATTGTCAAGAAAAATAATGAAATCATACATGTACAAACTTTACATATTTTAAAACAATATGAATGGTTGTCAGAAGAACGTGTTATTTAAAAGGTGTGCTTGATATGTAGTGTACCATGTAGTTATTGCCTTGAACAGTGCATTTTTTATACTTGTTTAAATATATGCCCTGGAAATTGAACAACTAATTGATATTAAACGTTAACGACTACTTTATTGGTGAAAAGCTCTGGTACGAAACATCCAGCGACTCTTTTTATGAACATTTTAGTATAACTTAAGATAAACGTTTATCTTTAAAGATTTTTTGTGAAAAGAGTCGCTGCATTGTTACTCATACAGAAAATAAAGATGATAAAAGAAATTGGGAGGATGTTAAACTGTTTTTTGCTAATTTAGTAATTTGACTGTCATAAAAGTGTGGGAAAGATTGTTTGCTTAAACACTTAATGAAATAAAGTTCTCTGTTTAGTGCAAAATTATGAAAATATTGCGCCATCTGTAACGGTTACATTAATTCGTCAAGTACATTTTTAATGAATATCTCTAGCAGAAACGTCTGTTGTCTTTGAAACTGTATGTTTGACGAGAAACGCCATTTTTTTAAGAGCGAGCTAAAGATTTGTCTTTTAATCTGCATGTTTGACGAAAAACACTATGTTGAGTGCGATCTTGAGCTTTTCCAAATTAAGGAACGGAACACTTGCAACAACTCTGATTGATCTGTAGGTGGCACAATCAGGGTTGGCAAAGTATTACACGCTCGTTAAAACCAACGTTTGGCAATACGCATACAACCATGGTTTTTGTCAACCCTGAGCATAAATAAGGCAAATGTTTTTCCGTAAAAGAGTTAAAAGATACAAAAGGGAATCCTTACTCATTAGTTAAATATATATGTATTGATTCTAAAACATGAAATACCTTTCAATTTTGAATTTTGTATACGGAAGTTTTTTGTAATTGTTCATTTTGTGAATCAAACGAAACATCAGAAGAAACGAATCCTGCAAATTGAATGACAAATTGCTACATACAAGTCTTATAATCATCGGCACATTTGCCCCTTTACTCCTAAAGCGCTACTACAATTTGTTTGACAGAACTGAAAGAGAAATTTTCAAATCTTGGGGAATTTAAGGGATCAAAATCCAAAAGATTTAGAATAAAAACGTAATGAAGATCGTTGTCGCCGACGACAGAAGCATTAGTTTCGTCGTTGTCTGTTTGATTTGTTTTCACGCTACATGTAACTGTAGTAATTATTCGCCGTTCCTGTATAGTAGTATCTTACTTCCGTATTACAGCAGATTTTATTGATAGTCTCATTGTGGTTTGGAGAATATATAAACATGGTTGCAGTCGCCCTAACAACTTTTTTTGTTATTTTCAATCCAATTATGATGCGATTTTTAGTTTGAATTAGTTAACCTTGTTTTGCAAGTAGACAAATTCCCGGTATAGGTGGGATTCGTTTGCTAATTCTTTCGTTTACTATATAGCAGTTTGTGGATTCGTTTGCTAATTCTTTCGTTTACTATATAGTGGTTTGTGGATTCGTTTGCTAATTCTTTCGTTTACTATATAGCGGTTTGTGGATTCGCTCAGTAATTCTTTCGTTTACTGTATAGTGGTTTGTGGATTCGTTTGGTAATTCTTTCGTTTACTATATAGCAGTTTGTGGATTCGTTTGGTAATTCTTTCGTTTACTATATAGTGTTTTGTGGATTCGTTTATTAATTCATTCGTTTACTATATAGTTTTTTTGTGGATACCTTTTCGTTATTTTATATTCTTTCTACCATTGCGTAATCAAATTGACTAAAATCCCGTTCCCTATTCACGAATGTGACATTCCGAATAAAACTATTTGCCGGGTTTGTAAAAACATGAGCAACAACGACGGGTGCCACATGTGGAACAGGATCTGCTCAACCTTCAGCTCTTATTAGAAAGATTAATATGTTAGATATACTTACTGGGGTGTGATGAGGTGATTGAAGGTATAAACTTTCTCCTTGATAATATTTATGTACGTTTCGGAAACAACGTTTATCGACAAGTTGTAGGTATTCCAATAGACACTAAGTGCGTCCCTTTAATATAAGACTTGTGTTTGTACTGTTATGAATCACAGTTTACGACCAAATTCAGTAAAGACCTGTCTTAATAGACCACTTTCGAGTTCATCCGTCACCGGCAAAAACTCGTCAATTATACGCGCCTTTATGACGTCATTTACCAGATAGAGGGGGTCGCCTGTATCCCTGCACTATTTACGTTCATCAAGCGTCTAAGTGATCGTCATTGTGCAGGATAAACTAGAAATAATGGTTGTTCTGTAGGTACATTATGACAATTCCCTAATAACAGCAATGCTGATTGTCAATTTTGAGAATTCAATTTGCCGAATAATTCGTACAATATAGAATTATAGTTTTCTAATTACTCGCTCAACATTGGAATGGAAGTGACGACGCCCCTAAACGAACAAATGAAGTTCACTAAAACCAGAGTTTTTGACGGAAATGCACCGAACTCGAAAGTTGTCTATTGCAGTAAATTCAATAATACTTACCGTTACTTTGATGATGTTTTTGGTAAATAATCAAGAATTGTCTAAATACACTGCTGAAGTTTACCTAAAAGAAACTTACTTTATATAAATCAAATTTAAACGTTGATAACTCTCCTTTTCTAGATTTTAATATTTAGGTTTTACACGGGAAATCTCACACTAAAATGTTCGACAAAAGGGACAACTTTTCGTTTCCTATTGTTAATTTTCCGTTTTTGGATGGTGATGTTCATTTGGCACCATCTTACGGGGTTAATATTTCACAAGTAGTTCGCTACGCCGTGTCTGTTGTGACTTTTTTTTTTTTTTTATAAACGAACGTAATCTATGCATTACTGGTAAATTATTAAGTCAGGGATTTCGGGATATTAAGATGTGATATGATTGACACATAAATTAACAAATTATAGGTCACCGTACGGCTGTATTACCTTAATGAGTAAGAACGCTGAATGTTTCGTGTCCCTGAGTGTGTAACCAAAATAGTAGTTAGAACTTTTGTGTTAACATGAAATATCAATTTAATGTTCAGTTTCCAATACATAGATTGCACACCTTTTCAAAATTATTGATTTATATGCTTCAAGAGAGTTGAAAGATACCAAAGGGACATGCAAACTCATATGATGTAAAAAACAAACCGACAACACCATGGCTAAACAGAAGAAAAAACCCAAGACAAACAGCATTACACAAACCACAAACTAAAGATTGAGCAACACGTGGGATGATCTCAGGTGCTGCGAAACCAGGGTAAGCAGATCCTGATCTGTATGTGGCACCTGTCGTGTTGCTCGTGTTAGTACAAACATAGAAATAAATCTGATTCAACTTGGGATTCGAGCGCCACTGATAAATCGCAAATATACGAAAGACGTGTCTGGCTTTAAGTTACAACCCCAATATCTTTTTAAGTTTTTATAACTTCGTGTATAAACTTTCGTTTACCATTTATAAGACATACATGTACTCGAGTGAACGAAAACAGAATTGACTACTGTAACCCAGAAATCAACTATGACTAGTGCTCTAATTAAAGTGTTTATACCAATCATATCCATTTTGAACACTACAATGAATGTTTTTTTCATTAATCAGTGTTTTAGATTAAGCGCAAGATTTTGTTCCTATGATGCCGAATACTGTCATTTAAATGCATTCGTGATTAGCTCAACAGTATTTCATTGTAAGTTGAAAATACTATAGTCTATGTATTACTTGTTTAAATTTTATAATAAAAATGTTATACATAAGACTTTTTAGGTATCCTTAGATGTAAAATCGAATACTTTGCTTGAGAATTAAAGGGAGATATATCTTCAAAAATTTCGAAATAGAATTTAACTGCTCTAAGGTTTTGGCTACTCTGAAGAAGTTGAATAATTCAGATTCATTGCAAAATTGTTCGTTTTTATTTAATGATGTATATAATTATGAAATGTTATGCAATGCAATCATACTATTATATTAATTATGCATGCACAATTAGATAATTATGAATGAAAAGTGTAAACTGTATTAAAAATGAAGATAATGTGTGATTTTCTTATAAAACAAGTTTATAACCAAGTTTGTATACATGTGTCAAAACATGCCAATACAAAATTTTCCAAATTTATAAATGTACTTAAACTAAGTAGTTCGTTCTTTAAATAATTGATTAAATTCAAGTTTTATATTCTGTTATAGATATAAAATTCAAATGTAAGCTTATTTGTTCTTGTGTTCATACCTAAATGAGTTGTAAGACCTTTATGATTTCCCGAATCATAGTTGTTTGAATATATCGTTTATAGAGATCAACGGTCCGTCAACTACGAGATCAAACCTCGATCGTGGTGTGGTTTAAGCGGTGTCAAACTGATTGCAGATAGTCTGATGTTTTCACCGCAGCGCAAAACTTGTGTCCGACACTAATAAAAACTACCTAGTGGTGTTATACGCCAACGAACAACTAACTGAACGATTTTCGTACAGACGAATTAATGAGTTCATTATAATTTAGCCTTAGTACACCTATCAAAATTTGCTTCTTATACATTTTAGTATCATAGATATATATTTATATATTTATATTTATATACATAAGCTTTGATTTTTTTACTTCAATAGTGTGATATTTCAAACGAAGTAAACAAAGAGATTTACTAACTGCATTCACGTTATCGATTTCATATTTAACTTTTAATCGATTTGCACCAATATTTACCTGCTTTGACAACTTCCGCGTTTAACTGCTGGATTAAACTCAATTATCCAATAGAATTTTTCATACCACCAAACATATAATGTAACAATGAATGCGTAACAAAAGTTAGAAAGTTTATTCACTTGTAGTGAATGCCTTTATTTTTTTTTAGTAATAAAGGGTTTTCATTTGACATAGAGGGTTCTTGCTTACATCGAATCCGATCGAATTAAAACTGTCTACGACATGGTAAAAAAATTATAAAATAACGAGAAGACGTTCTAATATAGATTTTCTTAATTTGTATACTAGGTATAGCTCGCTCTCAACATGCATTGAGTGTCTCTTCAAACATGTTTACGGATTACAAAAAAGTCTCTATTCGGGGTATTCATTGAATATTTCCGTAACGCCATATTGCGATATTTTAATATAATTCATAATTATTGCACTAAGCATAGTCCCTCATTTTATTTCAACAAAACATCCTGATCTACAATGTCGAGTCAGTCAAATTATTATATACGCACAAGTTTTATTTGAAAAAAATTTGTCACCTTCCCAGCTTATTTTAACAAACCTTTATTTCCTCAACGAGTATCAATGCTGGATGTTTTGTACATGAGGGTAATACCAGTCAAGTAGTCAGTACTTAAGTGTTGACATGGAATATGTACATGAGGGTAATACCAGTCAAGTAGTCAGTACTTAAGTGTTGACATGGAATATGTACATGAGGGTAATACCAGTCAAGTAGTCAGTACTTAAGTGTTGACATGGAATATGTACATGAGGGTAATACCAGTCAAGTAGTCAGTACTTAAGTGTTCACATGGAATATCAATTACATGTTCAAATCCAATACATATATTGCCTAAGCCGTTATGAGCACAACTTTTCAAAATTTTAAATTTATATGCTCTTCAAAAGAGGCAAAAGATACCAGGAGAGATTAAAACTCATCAGTCGAAAAAAAAAACTTGACAACGCCATGGCTAAAAAAAACCAAAGACAAATAAACAAACAACAGTACACAAAACACTGCATAGAAAACTAAAGACTAAGCAGTACGAACCCCACCCAAACTTGGGAAGATCTCATACGCTCCAAAATTAGTATAAATAGAACTCCTGCTTGTTGCACCCGTCGTGTTACTCATAATAGTACAAATCCGGAAATAAGTCTTATTCAACGTCCAACTGTTTCGATTGAACGTCACTGCTGAATCGCAAATAGACGAGACTAGTGTATTGCTTTCTAAGTTATAATCCAATTATCCTTGATGAATTCTTATAACTTCATGACATTTTCGCTTACAATATAACCTACTCGAGTCAACGAAAAACAGAATTGTCTACTTAAATTGCGAAACCAACTATGACTAGTGCTTTTCTTATTAATTTTTTACCTACTATATCCAATTTGAACAGTTTACAATGAATGCATTTATTTGTTTTAAGATTTTGCGTATCATTATATTGTCTCTCCCTCTTAAAAGGAAGAGGTTGGTTACAATAAATGGAGTATTATAATTGGAATAAAACATTTTAATTGCATACACATAATATCAACACAATACACTGTACATATCACTGACAATACAGTTCAATGAACACCTTTAAAATAACACGTTCTTCTGACCACCATAAACAATGTATAATTATCTCAAATATGTCAAGTTTGTACATTTATGATGACATTGTTCTTCTTTACAATAAAGAACACCAGACGCTTCGGCACAGAGATCTGATGCAGAGCCTCCATGACGACGCGAATTTTTATCCGATGTAACGATCTTACGACTGAGATCATACTTTGATGTCGCGACGGCTGCACAATGACTAGAATTTGTTTTATGTAATATCGTTAATGAATAATTATTTTACCGGAAGTTCATATTTAAGTTTGTCCCAAAACCATCGATGTTCACTAGATTTTTCGCCTATTGCTAAAACTTTTCTATCCTTTACACGGGATTTCCATGGTTCTTTTTTTACCATGTCTTCAGCTTCAGGATGATATTTAATGAATATAATTCTTCCTTCATTAGGATTCAGCATTTCCGCCTGCTGACATTCAAAAACACTCCATTCATTTTCATCATATTTGTCTGAAAGTATAATAATCACTCTTTTACTGTTTTCCATAGATCTGACAATCTGATCTGCTCTATCTTCGCCCAATGTCGCGTGAATGACCGGTATAAATAGTTCTTGTTTCTTCTCCTCTAAACGTTTCTTCAGTTTTCTTGTCACCCATTGTCGTATGTGTATGTTATCATCATCAAATGAGATGTAGGCATCGTACGATTTCACTTCTTCGTCAATCTTATATTTATCACTGGGATGGATTCTAAAAAACTTAAAAACGAGAACTTTTGTCTCATATGGACAACGCTTAGCCCAAACGATCCCTATCACGACCAGAATTAACAGAATACCAAAACCAACTGCCAAACCGATTTCAGTATCATAATTACAGTCGAGTAGGCTTTCTGTAACGTCAATTATCTTATGGACGTCTCCTTCTTTTGTTTGACATGTAACGGACTTATCCGGTTCTACTATAGAATCCAGTTCAAGCCATCCTTTCATCCATGTCATATTACAGTCACACATAAATGGATTGTTATAAATGGAAATAGATTGCACATTTTGAATAGAGTTTGGCAAAAACTTGAGATTATTATTCGATATGTTCATTGACAACTTTGACTGCGTCATATTTTTGACAGTCTCTTGATCGATAAACACAAGTATATTATTTGCTACATTAAGTTTCACGAGTTTGTCAACATATGGTCTTGGGTCTATTTTCCAAATACTGTTATTAGAAACATCTAACGTTATGGTTCTGTCTGGAATGTCTGGTAGTTTCATTGGTAGCTTATATAAGTTTCCATTCATACAATCTACTTGTAATATTTGAGTTTCGGATATATTTGTACACGTGCATCCAAATGAACAGTTTGCTACGTCACAATTAAACTCGTTCAGGTCTACGTTCATGAGACGTTGTCCACTAAGGTTGGGCGGATTTCCACATTCAACATGTAAAAGTTCTGATTCTGCATACCTATAAAACGAGTCCTGAATCTTTGATGCCATGTAGTGCATATGACAATCGCATGTCCAGTTGTTGTTTGTAATGTCCAGCCGATAGGTAACAAAGTCCCCCACGAAATCACCGCCTGGTTTTTGGTATCTCCTGAACCACTCATCGTCCCATCTGGCAAATTTATTGTATCTTAAATCAACGTAAGCATGATAAGGTTCCTGTAGGTCATATGTCCAATTCAGATTATTTTTGAATTCATTCACGTCGTTATGACTAAGATCAAATCTTATGATAGAAGGTGGAATATACGGCCATGCTTCCATATATGTCATTTTATTGTATGAAAGGTCAACATGACGAAGTTTTTTTAGGTTGGTACCAAACATCGAACTACCAATGGATGATATTTCATTATGTGACAACTCCAAGGTGACCAATGTGTCGCCAATAGGTTCAAAGACCTCAGCTTCTAATGACCGGAGCTGATTGTTATTCATTTTCAGTGTCTCCAGAACTTTTGTGTATTTAAAAGCATCATGGTCTATTGAGCTAATTTGGTTATCATCTAAATTTAATGTTTTCAGTTGGTAAAACAAAGGAATATACTTCTGACTAAGTCCCCCGTCATAGGATGAAAAAGAAGTTGCATTTATATGTGTTATTTGGTTTCCAGACATATCAATACTTATTGCTTGTGGGTTACAGTTTGCGAACAATGACTCGTCGATTTCCGTTATACCTCGGTTGGACATATCAATGTTGGTGAGGGTTTGATCCGAACACTGACCTGACACAAATGGTACAAACAGAAGGAGTACTGCGAACAAGGGCAGTTCATGCATATTTATTGTCTGTCATTGATTCCTTTTAACTGAAATAGAAAAATATACATTTAACATACTGAAAACTTCAAAAACCAGTATAGATGCATAATTTATAACAAATAAAAGTACTAGCAATCGAACTCAGTTGCTCTCTATTTTATAGACTCACAACCTAAAATCAATATAAGTATAAAGTTCGACTTCCTGGTCTGGTTTACAAATTCGTAAACGTTTTCTTCCGTTTCTTAATTCACGCATTCGCGTAGAAGTGCAAAATTAATATATGAATTTATTCAGATATTATAAACAAAGAACTTTGCCCTGTACAGCAATTTGCATTCACAGGTCTATGGATCGCTACTTTAATTTGATTTTAAAGTAAAAGTAACTGCTTAAATAAACTCATAATAGATAGCAGGACTAAATTCTGTATATACGCCAGACGCGCGTTTCGTCTACAAAAGACTCATCAGTGACAGCTCAAATCCAAAAAAGTTAAAAAGGCCAAATAAAGTACGAAGTTGAAGAGCATTGCTACTATTTTTGGACAGGGTTTGTGTGTAGTATATCTCAATTGACATAAACTGACTAAACAATCTCTTTTCAAAACTTTATTGTCTGATTAATGCACAAAAAAAAATAATAGTATAATGTTGACTTTCATGCAAGTTTTTCATTAAATAATGAAATAAAATTGAGAATGGAAATGGGGAATGTGTCAAAGAGACAACAACCCGACCAAATAAAAAACAACAGCAGAAGGTCAGTTGGTTTATGATTTTGAAGATTAGGTGAACACGATGTCAAATACACATAAAACTTAACAAACTGTTAAAAAAAATCACAAAACCTGATACACAAACTGTAGAAATCGACTCATTTGCCATACACGGTATGGTAAATGTATGAAACAGCCCAGATGTCCTTATGTATTATCCCACCTTTGTTAAATGTAAATCTGTCTTAGCTTGTACGCGTATATATTAACAAGTGAACACAAAGTTGGGCCTAGGGCTGCCTTGTAAGATGCCGAGTGACACTATTAATTTGTATTGATAGTTTTACGAATGATTCAAAGCAACAACTGAATGTGTTTTTCTTGATATAACGAAGGAATTATTTTGCAGATGAAACTGAGGACTAATTATCGTAGTTTTTAGCATATTATATGTAATAGTGAAAATCAAAAAACCATTTGATATACTGTCAATAAAGATATAAAACATCTTACTGGTGTCAGTCACCATGAATTGTTTGTTGGAATAAAAATGTTTATCTCCACCTTCATTTAAGTTTGCCATTTTAGAATAAAACCATGTTGGACATTTGTTATTAATCAATTTTAGAAATGAAAATGCAGAGAACTTTAGGTTAGAAAAGACAAATATTCATACTATAGTTTGGCATTGGGAATATAACTTGTGCTTTTACATATCTTTTGGCCAATTTAGGGTATAATCGTTTATTTGTATAAATTGGTATTGTTGCTCAATGATTGTCGTTTGTTGATGTGGTTCATAAGTGTTTCTCGTTTCTCGTTTTATTTTTTTTATTGAGATTAGAACGTTGGCTTTCCGGTTTGAATGGTGTTACACTAGTCATCTTTGGGGCCCTTTATAGCTATCTGTTCGATGTGAAACGAGGATCTGTGTTGAAGGCGGTAGTTTGACTTTTAATGGTTTACTTTTTGCTAATTGTGACTTGGAGAGAATGAGAGAGTTGTCTCATTGGCTTCTTATATCTATATTTTCCATCAACCCATCACATCATGATTAAATTCTAAATTGTTTACAATAATAAATGATGGTGTGTATTCTATTGACATAATTTCCAACACTGACTAACTTTTTATTTTAAAGTGCACATACATATACATGTAATGTACATGTACATGACTTTACATATATAAATATAGATGTATTTATACTACATGTATAATAATCAGACACGTATCCGAGATTTTGATAGGGGGCAAGCTAGGAAACGTTAAGAGCAGAACATGTGAAAAGTATATGCATTAACCGTACATATATTTTCATGAGGGGACCCACCCCTACCTCAGCCATTAGTCCATCTCCTCTGATACTACATGTATGACCATTAAAAGCTACTATTAACTATATGTTCCTGTATTAACTTAAAAATACATCGCGAAGCAGTTAATTTCATCGTTGTAACCCGTTATTTTATAAATCGGAATATAAAAATTCACATACCTGTGTTCTAGTTGATATTTAAACCCTAAGTGAATCAGTTGTGGATTACCTACAATAGTTAAATGTATACAAACTAGACTTCCTCGTTTAATTTTATTCGATATTTCTATTGGTGGGCTAAGAGTGCTGAGTGAATATTTAAAGGCAAATCAAATACTGTATATTTATAAAAGTAGAAAAACCATTTTATATTACTTATATAGTCAATGTGCACTTGACCTTAATATATTTACTAGTATTATATGTATAGGAAACACGAGACGATGTGTGTGACAAAAAAAAGTACTTAGACCTTCTTGTTACTTATCAATGAAAATAAAACAAAGGATTATATAATAACGGAAAAATGTTGTTATAATTATTGGTTAATAACTTAGCCAGATCTCGATTTACCAGCCCAGTAGTCAGCACTTCGGTGTTGACATGAATATCAATTATATGGTCATTTTCAGTGGCGTAGTTGGGTGATTTTTACGTGTACGCCCAAACCTTGGCGAGGGATATGAGAGGTGCCAACCGCTCAATGTTGAAGCACCTGCGGGTAGTGGGTTCGAAAGGGACAAAGCCCCTAAAAGCTATCGAGAATGAGATACCATAATGATTCCTGTCAGTAAATAATCATTGATAGCAACATACTTTTGAATCTAAATGGTTTATTTATGCTATTGTTTCAGAAAAGGGGAGAAGGTTTGGATCCATTTAAACGTTTAATCCCGCTGCAAATGTTTGCACCTGTCCTAAGTCAGGAATCTGATGTACATGTACAGTAGTTGTCGTTTGTTTATGTAAGTTACACGTGTTTGTCGTTTGTCGTTTTTTTTAATTTTATATAGATTAGACCGTTAGTTTTCCCGTTTGAAAGGTTTTACACTAGTAATTTTGGGGGCAGAATAAATTTGCGCCAATTGCAGTTTTGAAAAGGTATTAATTGCACCACTCTCTTTTATTTTGATGGTATTAATTGCGCCAATAAATGAAATGAAATTGCGCCACATTTACCTGTAATATTTTTTACTTATATCATACCTGTACATGTTTTACCTATATCATACATGTACTATTATTAAAATTTCCACTTAAGATTTTATTGAACACTCATCAAATTTAAGAAAACTTGCCAAAAAATAAATTGTTTAGTAATAGAATATTTTTTTCACGAGTCAAGAGTGTTTGATATACTATTCAAGAAAATAGAGTCTGATAGAGGAAAAACCGGTCATCATTGTTGAAGAACACAAAATTCCGTCAGGCATTTGTACAGAAAACTGGAGAAATAAGGTGGAGATGTAACAGTTAAGGAAAACTGGAGAAATAAGGTGGAGATGTACAGTTAAGTCGTGTTGTGCTAGGTTATTCACAGATGAATCGTGTACAATTATTATATGTCATGAAACAAAAGTCCAGAAATAAGAACGTCAAATTTTGAGAACGTGCAAAAGAAAAGCAACCGATATGTTGCCAGAGACACCTTCAAAAATAAAAAAATTCAGAGCTCTTCAAAATTGAAGAAGAAAATTTAGAAAAGAAAGATTTAAAATATGTGCGTCAGTCAATGTATATGGAGAGAATAAAACTGCATCCGGCTGTAACCTAAAAGTCAAGCAGAATTTCACAGAATATTGGATGATATTGGTGTTGTTAAACAAAGATGATGACTTTGTATTGTGTTACGAGCCAGAAAGCGGGATAATTTTATTAGGATGATTGTTTCATTGGCGCAAATGATACCTATAGTTTTGAAAATTAGGTTGCGCAAAAGAAGTATTGGCGAAATTAATTTGTGGCGCAAATGAGTTAATTTTTGGCGCAAAAAGATATCGCCCAATTTTGGGGCCCTTTATAGCTTGTTGTTTGGTGTGAGCCAAGGCTCCGTGATGAAGGCCGTACATTGACCTATAATGGTTTACTTTTTTAAAATTGTTATTTGGATGGAGAGTTGTCTCATTGGCACTCACACTACATCTTCCTATATCTATTTGTTTTGGTTAAATTTTGTAATATGTTAACTTATTCATCGTGTTAAACTGGAAGCTAGCCAAATGGTCATTGGTTTTAGAGAAAACTTCCAAACCAATATTACTTTTAAATAAGTTTAAAGGGTGCCGTGAGTGAGCATACAATCGACAAAAGCACCTTTTAATGAACACAAAAAAATATTTTTAAAAGGTGCAATATCAAAAAATTCTGGAACACCTTGGATTTCTTCCCACAAAAAGTGAATCAATTTATCATTCCTTTAAAGGGATTTAAAAAAAATCTAAAATTTTCTTTTGATATTTTTTCTTGATCTGGTACATTTCACGACAATCTATGAAGGTTTATAAATTGAGAATGTAAAACAAATAATTGCGTAAAGAAGAGTCCGGCTCTCTTTCTATCAGAAAAGAACAGAAAAATGAGCGAAAACAAATGCTTTCAAAATTTTAGCTTTAGACATTAGTCATAGAAAAAGCTTTTCCGGCATTTTCATAAAATTCGATGAAGGTTCGACAAGTAGTTAATGTAATTGAGAAATAACAAAATGTAAGCCCAAACAGCGACCACTTATTATTTGCAGAAAGAAATACATTTTGTCCTTAAAATGTGGGAAAACTAAAGATATAATTGCATTATTATATTGCTCTGAATACTCTTTTGATCATAAACAGTTTCTGTCCAACTTTCGTAAAATTTCACGGAGAGTCCATCAAAAGATTTTATTCACATTTGGAACCTAAATATTGACGCCGCTTTGTCTCGCTTTTGGGACATAAATCACAGGCTCGACAAAAATACAAACAGCATATCGAATCTGAGCAGATAGTGAATTGATTTAAATATAAGAAAAGTGCGTAGAATTCATAGTAGATTCAGACTTTTACAAAAGATACGAACAAATATATTAAATGATCTATTTGATTAAATTTAGTCCCTTTTTATTCAAAATTACAATCCATTGAAAAAAGAAGCACAAGGCTGATGTGCTTTTGACCAATTTTTCTTATTCTATGTCAATTATTTGTTTTATTTTCAAAATTCAAGTGGACGCCCGGCCGTTTTGATGTAAACGTAGCTTCGCGCATGAATTTTATAGGTTTTCTGTTTACAGGACTTTGAATTTTTCGAAAAACTAAGGATTTTCTTGTCCCAGGAATAGATTACCTTAGCCGTATTTGGCACAACTTTTTGGAATTTTGAGTCCTTAGTGCTCTTCGGCTTTGTGCTTGTTTGGCTTTATAATTATTTTGGTCTGAGCGTCACTGGTGGGTCTTGTGTTGAATTATAATCCTGGTACCTTTGATAACGTTTTAAGCATGGTCTTTTACTGTTATTGTTGTCTGTGTATGAGTCAAAGATTATAAATTTACACTCATATACATTGATTTAGAATAGTAGAAAGATTGTAGTTTCGAACATATATGGACCATAGATAAACCATATATGGATAAAGTTACGAGCATCACTGAAGAGACATGTATTGTCGAAATGCGCATCTGGTGCAGGAAAATTGGTACTGTTAATGTTATTACTATCACTGGGTCGATGCCTCTGCTGGTGGACTGCTAGTACCCGAGGGTATCACCAGCCCAGTAGCCAGTACTTCGGTACTGGCATGAAAATACGGATTTTTGTGTTATATAAAATTGCTGTTACAATATGTTAGAAATTATTATAAATTAAGGAATGTATCTCCCTCATGCAAAGCTCTGATTCCTTTCACGGATTTGGCTATACTTTTTGGACCTTTTGAATTATAGCTCTTCATCTTTTATATAAACTTTGGATTTCAAATATTTTGGCCACGAGCATCACTGAAGAGACATGTATTGTCGAAATGCGCATTTGGTGCAGGAATATTGGTACCGTTAATGTTATTATTCTTTTAAGATCACTTTTGTTCATGAAGTTGTCAATAATTCTGCGTATTTTTATTCTAATACTCAAATATGAATTGTATTATTTTCCATCATTGGTTTTTACATCATGTCTAAATATTCGTGTATCTTGCAGTAATTTGATTTGTGCATCTCAATTATCAAATAGAGACTACTAGTTATAAAATTACTGTTGAATAGAAGAAGAAGAAGTGTATGAGTGCCAATGAGACAACTCTCCATCCAAATCACAATTTGTAAAAGTAAACCATTATAGGTAAAACTACGGCCTTCAACACGGAGCCGTGGTTCACACCCAACAGCAAGCTATAGAAAGCCTCTGATTGACTAGTGTACACCCAGTCAAACCGAAAAACCAACGGTCTACTCTGTATAGAAACAACGAAGAACGAAATTCACTTATGAACCACATAAACACACGACAATTACTGAAAATAAGGTTCCTGACTTGAGACAGGTGCAAAAAAATGCAGGGGTTTCAAACGTTTTAATATGTACCAGCCTTCACCGAACGTGAAACAATAGTATTACATCACACCATAGAAAGATACAGTTTAAATATATCAATTGAAATTGCTTAACTCAATCAAAAGACATATTACCAAAAAAACGGACGCCATCACGAGTTGGTTGACCATTACGGAATACCGTCATGCCAAGAAATTCTCGTTAAAAATTCCGGTCGACCTCCTACGGCAGTCATAAGTAGCTAAAGATTTGATTTCATTCAAGAAATTGATTTATGACCTTCATGTACGTGTCGCTTAGAACACAGTTAGATGTGTAGTTTCGCATTTTGGCCCCTGTGGATTTTTTAAATGTGATAGCTAGTGTGCAATAATTTTTTTTGGATAGCTGAGTACTAAAATAGCCTTCGTATTGGGTTAATATGAACATCAAGATTATGTAATGTATGTAATATAGGCTGTTTTCTGTATGACAGTCCGTATTTGCATGTCCATACCATACATTGGTCCAGCAATTATTGTAATGTTTTTTCCAACTTTTCGTCGCACGAACTTTGTGATTAGATTTTACGAAAAAATGAGGCAAAAGACATCCATTTTTAATTTGATCATTAGGAAGATTTATGTCAACAGTTTCTAAAAAGGTATCACTCAAAGGCATTGAAATTCTAGTTTGATCCAAATTTTGGGGGGAATATGTGAAATGTTCACCCCCCCCTTTTTGCAATATTTTATGGTAAATAAACAGTGGCGGATCCAGAGGGGGGGTTCCGGGGGTCCGCACCCCCCCTTTATTTTGGCCGATCAATGCATTTGAATCGGGACATATGTTTGCACCCCCCCTGCACCCCCCCTTTGCCCTGGGCTAGCACCCCCCCTTTCGAAAATTCCTGCATCCGCCACTGATAAATGCAGAATGTTGCCATGGATACACAGAAAAGGAATTATTTTTCACCTTTTGAAAATCAAATCTATGGAATATACTGATTACATACATATGCACATGTACAACACAAACAGTTAGGTTAATGTATTAGAAATCCAGGAATAGGAGATGATAAGACATTTTGTGGCTCATTTCTAATTTTATTTTCTAACTGTGGAGTGCTACCTTAACTACAATCCCCTTCCCTTTTCACCATTGTGACCTATCTAGTTAGACTATTTAGAGCTTTGTAATAACATGAGCAACACGACGGGTCGGCGTTTTGCATTTGCGCCGATCTGCAATTAATTTGCGTCGTTTTTTTCTTTCAATTGCACCGATTTTTTGTTTCATTTGCGCCGATTTTTGTTACAGGTAGAATTATAGATGAATGTTATTTCTTATTTATCATTATAGACCGCTTCCGTCAGCCAGTTGTACACATGTTATGAATTGTCAATCATAACATGTATATAACTGTTGTCCTTAGGCCTGCTCACAATGGGGAGGTGGAAGTAGGATTTAAGAGCAAGGTAAGTCAATTCAAAAGCACTTAGTTTAAATACTTTAAAATCAAGAAGTAAAAACCTCAGATACAAGCCCTCTGACGAATAAAAAATCTGTTGATAACATTCAAATCCATAAAAACTGAATACATTAAAATCATAAATCTTTTCATGCCGAGTATTTATATGCAACACATCTAATATATTGTTCCTTCTATATTTGTCGTAATTGTCAATAACGAAGTCTATCTTTTCTTTCTCTGGCTTAGTACTGATGCGGGCATTTCTAGAGTTCTCATTTTAACATACGTAACGGCCTGAATTTTCTTGATAACCTCCATAAAAAAACATATGTTCGGGTGGTGCGAATATTATTGTTCGTTGTAATGGGAATTAAGATTCTGGACCTTTATTTGTCCTCTTGCAGTTATTAACGGGTGCAGCTGCCCAGATATGAGGTGGATAGCGTGGTAAAACTGGTGTATCCTTACGACACTCTCTGTAAAAAAACAGCTAGTGATGCATTCTTCAAATTTTATTTATATACCTTCATGGTATAGTACATGTACAAGTATTTGCTCATCTGTGTTAAACTGTAAATGCAATTAGAGCAAATATAAAATCGGCGCAAATGAAAGAATGAACATTTGAAAAAAAGGCACAAATAGCATACGCCCCGACGGATGCCACATATGGAGAGCACCTGGAACCACCCCCAGATTTTGGTGGGGTTCATATTGTTGTTGTATCCCTATTTGTGACATTATGTTCACGCATCGTTGTCAATGTAATGGAATTTGATGCGACTGTCGTACAAGTGAAAGGTTTAGCGGCAAGGGTCGAATTTAAGCTTTTTTTGTGTACTGGTCAGCCGGACCAGTGGACTGAAAACTCTACTGGTCTGGCTCCAAATCTACTGGTCCTGCAAAAATGACATTCATTTGACAAACACTTAAATTAGCGCTATAAAACCAGGTTCAATCCACCATTTTCTACATTTGAAAATGCCTGTACCAAGTCAGGAATATGACAGTTGTTGTCCATTCGTTTGACAGGGCCGTAACTACGGTTCGAATTCAGGGGAGGCAGGGGTTTGGGGGCCGCCGATTGAGGAAGGGGGTTTGGGGCACAGCCCGCCCCCTCCCGGCCGATTTTTTCTTCTCGGTAAAATGGCTAAAAATAACCCGTATTCCTTCGATTTCCTTACTTTTAGTAACATCAGTATTGTTTGAACCTGGAAGCAATTTTTATGCAAAAACAAGCTGTCTGAGCCTGAGATTGCTGTTCGGGGTAAACCAAGGCCTCGTCTTGATGACCTATAATTATTAACATTAAATACATTGTGACCGCCGATTTTTCTCTCTCAGTGAAATGACTTCGATTTCCTTACTTTAAGAAACACATCAGTTTTGCTGGATCCTGGAAGCAATTTTTATGAAAACAATTATTATCTGTATTTAAAGATAATTTTGTTAGAAATCAAACTGGTAAGTTTTAAAAAAACATATAAATCAAGATCATAAAGAACGCAAGACTTTTTTTTTATCGAGGACCTTGAATTTCAATATCGTTGTAAGCTGAACAGACATGTATATATAACTACAACCAGGGACTTTCTATTCTAAGTATATACTTAGTATAGAAAGTCCCTGCTACAAAGAATGGGAGTGTTTAACTACTAAGGCATTGACCATAATGTTCTCGTACAATCGGGTGACGTTAAAAAAACCCGATACAACAGCTGATTCAGCCGGTAACGAATTTCCGATATCATAAAAGATTCACAATACGAAGGGAACTTCCTCTGCTTAATTGAGCCCCTAAATGAATGTGAATAGTTAAAAATTTTATGCAAAATTGTCGAAAGCAAAGATTCATATATATGTGTTCTCGTACGAATATATACTGAATAACAGACAGACGGCCACACGAAAAAATAAATAAAACTATACTGAAACCAAGGATTTGTATCCTTGGTATTATACAAATCCTTGCTGACACGGTTAACTTTCGATCAAAAATCCGGAAAATGACAGATATATCACGTACATGTATCATGATAACACTGTTAAAACTAAACTTGTGTTGTTTATAATATAAATTCAAGTTATTCGTGTACATATTTCATTTTATTACTTCCAAAAAAAAAATGGTGTAGAAATTTCAGGGGAGGCAGTTGCCTCTCCTGCCTCATAGGTAGTTACGGCCCTGTTTGATGTTTTTTGTCATTTGATTTTGCCATTTGATTAGGGACTTTCCGTTTTGAATTTTCCTCGGAGTTAAGTATTTTTGTGATTTTACTTTTTTATGAATATACACTGAACAAATAAATCTGATCTATGACACAATGTAACTACACAATTAATAAAACAAGGAGGTTATATGTTAAACAATATCAGAACCATAACCTTCGACAAAATACCGCCAAAGAAAATAACGTACAAAGATATACAAATAGAATATATATATATATATATTATACAAACATACTAACATCAACCCAACAATGTAAGATCTGTAAAATTTGCTTTTGCAAATTTTTTGTTCTTCCTCGCCGAGATTCGAACTCATGCTAATTAGACAACAAATCACCTGCACTGTCCCCCGCGCGCTAGACCACTCGACCATCTTGGCTTCCACCTGCACTGTCCCCCGCGCGCTAGACCACTCGACCATCTTGGCTTCAATATATTACAAAATTAATATTTGTTTTGTTCATACTAGTACAAAATTAGAAGTGAAAACATATCGTCTCACCAAACACTTATCAAAGGAAGGAAGGAACTATTAAAAATTTTGAAAGAGTGATACAAATAAATAAAGTTTAACAGTTGATAACAAAAATGCATTGCAAATTGTATTAACACGAAAGTACGATTTGAGAGTACTAGCAGGTACTGAAAGCTAGTTAAAAGCCAAACACAATTATTAATAATAATGATATAAAAAACACACTATTTACACATCTCTTTTCTAAAGTTTTAAATATATTCATTGTAGTGTAATAAATAAAAACAATGAGAATGCTTACAGAAATAATATAATACCTGTTTAACTTTTATCATGCCAAAAACCAAAAGTGTATATACCTGTAGTATGCACCTGGGTAAATTACCTATGGAACATCTACTTCCTACTTCTTTCTATTGGCTGATCGAACTATAATAAACCAATATGTATATCGTTAAGTAATCTTTCCATTGACTTTGTTCATTGTTCGATACTAGTCAAATATTCCTGGTTCAAAAGTAGCATAGAATTAATCGTGACTCTGGTATTTGTACTTTTTTTTCCAAATTTTCTCTTTTTTTTATATTTATCTTCAGTCTTTATATTTTTCTCTATTTCTGTCTAATCTTTTTTTTTAATAGTTTATTATGTTTTTTTAAATTCTGTTATTTAAATCCAGCTATCATATATATATAAATAAGCCTCTTACTTGCAATATCATGCCTTACAAACTAAACAAACAATTATAAACTGAAAGGTCGTGACATGAACTTAATCTTACACTTGTAGAGGATATACTAGTAGATAAAATTGGATTAGGACGGTCGTACAAGTGTTTTATTTAAGCGCGATTCTTGGTTATTTTGTGACTTATGTGTGATAATGTGTTCGTTGCCAATGACGATACGTATGCCAAATGTATATAATAATGACAAAAGTAAAAGCTATAGATGTCGATGTGTGTGTACACAAGTTTAAATCACAATGATATTACAGTAGGCTTACATCTCACTTCCTGGTTATTTATGTATGTGATGTATGCAGAGTTATGTGTACATATGTATGTCATGTAAAGTTTTTCTATGTTCCGATTTATCGTCAATTCGTGGAGGTACATGTATGTCTCTCCGTTTGATTAGAAATATAGAAAGATCTGCATTTCCCCCAAAAGGGATGTTTTATCTAAACAAAATTTATATCAGTGGTAGATTTATGTGGGGATGGTGGTGGGATTGGTGTTTAGAACCCCCCTTTTTTATGGTGATCAATGCTTTTGAATTGGGCATATATTTGAAACTCTCCCATCTCCTTGGTTCGAACCTGAAAATAGCTGGACCCCCCTGCATATATATCAACTTTTGAGTATAGGGGTATGACCTAAAATAATTGAGATAATACAAATAAGGAAAGAGGTGCACAGTGGCATTTAAAAAATTAAAGTTTCTGAAATAAAATCATGAAATTATGATAAGTTGTTATCGTGAATAAGGATACTGCATGAACAATACAGTTCAGAGTGTCCGTCTTTAAAACAAAGCAGTATAATTTCATTGTCATTCTAACAAAGTAAATAATGTGTTCTTGGTCTGGTATGATGAATCGTCAATGGATGTTGAAGATAAATTCGGTGTTTCTATGAACGACAACTCCGGACGCCTGTAAGGATCATTTTGAGATGTCTATAGAGAGTGGTACAATCAATAATGGTACATTGTATACAATGTATTTGTAAAAAATAGATAAAGTCACAGCTTCACATAGTTTTCAAGTTTTCATGTGTTAAGACTTATTATTCATCATTTAGTCATTTCAACTAGCGCTATTCAGCCTCAAACTCAACATGCTCAAGCGACATATTTTTATTATATATTCTTTTGAACTTATTATTTCATTGTCATTCGGTAATCTCGTTTCTAATATGAAATTGGAACCTTGAGCATGTTGAGTTAAGAGCGAGTTTATATACAAAAATCTCACTTGCATTTGCCTTACGCTTTGTAGTTGCACTTTTCTGTTGACTACTTCATTGCCGTAGTAGGTACTTTGATCAAACATCAAAAGTTTTAATTACTATCTTATTGAAAACAAAATAATGTATTTGTTATTTAAAGGAAATAAACGTTCCTGTCTGCTCCTTTTTTTCTCCAGTTTTAAGGAATTTATCCTGGTTTCTCTCGGTGTCTTACATTTTCCTGAAATATGTGTTGCTGGACGTTCCTATCAATTTATGCACTGACAATTATAAGGTCTTTCCCGTATACTTAATATGTAACTTATGTACTTAGTCGACTGGTCGTAGTTTTTTTTTATACATTCAGAACTGGCGGTCACTTCTTTTGATTATCTATATACAAACTCAGTCAACCTTTGCGTCGAATATGTAAGAAATATTTGTCGCTGAACGTTATGCGAACAAGATTAATCTTTTCCCGATATTTGGAAAGTGGGAAAGACCCTTCATCTATAAAGTTTAAACAACTTCATTTTCTTTTGTTAATGTTTTTAGCTCACCTGGCCTAAAAGGCCAAGTGAGCTTTTCTCATCACTTGGCGTCCGGCGTCCGGCGTCCGTCGTCAGTCGTCGTCGTTAACTTTTACAAAAATCTTCTCCTCTGAAACTACTGGGCCAAATTAAACCAAACTTGGCCACAATCATCATTGGGGTACTTAGTTTAAAAAATGTGTTCGGTGACCCGGCCAACCAGATGGCCGCCATGGCTAAAAATAGAACATAGGGGTAAAATGCAGTTTTTGGCTTATAACTCAAAAACCAAAGCATTTAGAGCAAATCTGACATGCCCTTTATAGTCAATTTTTAACCATTTTTCGTAAATCTTAGTAATATTTTACAAAAATCTTCTCCTCTGAAACTACTGGGCCAAATTAATCCAAACTTGGCCACAATCATCTTTTGGGTTAATAGTTTGAAAAATGTGTCCGTTGACCCGGCCATCAAACCAAGATAGCCGCCATGACTAAAAATAGAACATGGGGTAAAATGCAGTTTTTGGCTTATAACTCAAAACCCAAAGCATTTAGAGCAAATCTGACATGGAGTAAAATTGTTTATCAGTTCAAGATCTATCTGCCCTGAAATTTTCAGATGAATCGGACTACCTGTTGTTGGGTTGCTGCCCCTGAATTAGTAATTTTAAGGAAATTTTGCTGTTTTTGGTTATTATCTTGAATATTATTATAGATAGAGATAAACTATAAACAGCAATAATGTTCAGCAAAGTAAGATTTACAAATAAGTCAACATGACTGAAATGGTCAGTTGACCCCTTTAGGAGTAATTGCCCTTTATAGTCAATTTTTAACCATTTTTCGTAAATCTTAGTAATCTTTTACAAAAATCTTCTCCTCTGAAACTACTGGGCCAAATTAATCCAAACTTGGCCACAATCATCTTTTGGGTTAGTAGTTTGTAAAATGTGTCCGGTGACCCGGCCATCCAACCAAGATGGTCGCCATGGCTAAAAATAGAACATGGGGTAAAATGCAGTTTTTGGCTTATAACTCAAAACCCTTAAGCATTTAGAGCAAATCTGACATGGGGTAAAATTGTTTATCAGGTCAACATTTATCTGCTCTGAAATTTTTAGATGAATCAGACAACCCGTTGTTGGGTTGCTGACCCTGAATTGTTAGTTTTAAGGAAATTTTGCTGTTTTTGGTCATTATCTTGAATATTATTATTGATAGAGATAAACTGTAAACAACAATAATGTTCAGCAAAGTAAGATTTACAAATAAGTCAACATGACCGAAATGGTCAATTGACCCCCTTAGGAGTTATTGTTCTTTACAGTCAATTCTTAACAATTTTCATAAAATTTGTAAATTTTTACTAACATTTTCCACTGAAACTAATGGGCCAAGTTTATTATAGATAGAGATAGTTTTAAGCAGCAAGAATGTTCAGTAAAGTAAGATGTACAAACACATCACCATCACCAAAACACAATTTTGTCATGAATCCATCTGCTTCCTTTAATATTCACATAGACCAAGGTGAGCGACACAGGCTCTTTAGAGCCTCTAGTTTTATTTTTTAGTAAAACAATTGAAAATCTTGTTATCGCCAGCGGTGTAAACTTTTAACACAAAAATACATCCTTTAAACCTCATTTGTGAGAGGATGCCAGCTGTTCTGTTCTGGTATATAGCTCCGTTTTATCGGAGCACCCCACTAATCGAATGATCATTAAAATTTTAAATACCTAACAAAAAAAGCTAGACGAAAGAAAGATAACTCCTCTCTTTTAAGGGTTAACTTAACAAAAACTGAAGTTAGGTGTATTAAGATGGTAAATGTTTTTCTAAATGTTCATTTCATTACAAAACTCCTATCATAATTTAACACAGAAATTAACTAACAACAATGTTAAAATTTAACGAGTTGTTAGGCTTAACTAGTCGTTAGCTTAACGACACTTTTGAACAACCGGGCCCAGGTATTTGATACTAGAGAGAACATTCCAGTACAAAATGAGCTCGTCATCAATCAATACTACAGCACGTATATCCAAAGGACATTTAAAGATCATCATGCAGTCCCCCCTTTTACAAAGTCACATAGGCAAGATTTTAGAAATCAAACGGTCAAAATTTGCTAACAACTTCAGCAAGCTAGTTGAAGTAATAAAGCTGTTGATCGAATACTATAGCTGAAAAAAACCAATATGACATGCATTTATACGACAACTTGAAGCATGCATTGGCTTGACTTTAAATGCATTTTACAACTTTACAAAAATGTTTCATTTATTTTCAGACAAATGAAAAAAAAAGACATTTGCCTGTCTCACTGATGTAGCATCACCCCGTATAACCCCGATACAAATGAAACCGGACGTTGACGCGTTCGAAGCGATAATCAGGACAATATTTAGGATGAAACAATTTGGAATGCCTCTCTTGAACTTATTTGAGTATATATAAATATGTCAATGTGCATGCTAGTTTATTTATTCAATTATACAATTGTTGTTAGTTTTAGATATTGCATAGAACGTTTGATAAAACTGCTAGATGCAAAACGCACAGACATGGTGCAATTTCATACGTTTTATGAGATAAACAATGCTGAATATCTTTTCGTGCATACACCTTTGCGTATTAATACATTAAGCATTATCAAATAACTATACTTTGAATTACTACGTGCCTTCAAATGTTCCCTAGAACTAAGAATAAACGCAATATCATTGTAAATAAGTTTTCTCTTACTGTATTGTTCGTTCCACTAAATGTGTCGCGTTCGTTGTGCGTTTTTAAAAAAATCACTGTACAGTTCGTTGACAAAAACCGTCACAAATCACTTTCTTGTCAAGGTATTCGAGATGATGTCGGCGACCCTTTTTTCTGTATTGTATTGTAAATGCTTATCCGTTAAATTAGTCAGAATAGTTGAACTTAAATCACCAGTCACCAAAGCCAAAATTGCAGTGTTTAACCAGCGTACATCTGATAGGAATGTTTCTATTGAAAATTGAGACTTTCAACGTTATACCAGATGAAATGAACAGTTAATAAATATATTCCAGAGTAAATAAAGTTTCAAAAAGTATAGAACAGTCATTAAAACATTAATGACTTCCTTTTCACAATTTGAGGCTCTTCAATATGCTGATGTTGGTCCAAATTCGCATAGACGAAAGCAGACATAGGAACTCGTTGAACTTAGTTTGCCGAATGCCTTAGATGGCATTCCAACTGCTTTATCTATGGGTTTTTTTTTTTTTTTTTTTTTATATACATATAAATTTTTTTAGATGTGGTGTGATTGCCAGCAAAGTTTAAATGAAGTGGGTGAATAAAGCAATTATTATAGTCCAATGTACAACATTTAAAAGTGAGGAAAACCTATACCATAGAGTCGGCTATAAAAGACACCAATGTAAATAATGTGAAAAAATAAAAACGAGAAAACTAACGTTTATTTATTCATAACTTATGAATTATTTATCGAAGAAAAAAAAATATGACAGATCTATATAACCTATGTTATACAGGCCCATGACGTAGGACCGACACGAAAAAAATGCGGCGGGATTAAACATGTGAGCCCCAAACCCTCTCCTTAACCTGGGACACTGGTGTAACAGCACAACTTATAAAAAAGACATTAAAAAAAAACCTGTACAGTTGCAATTGGCTCAACTCAAAATGTCGGTACAAGGCAAAAAAAAACATATACATAAAATATCGACAAAGGAGTAATTGTAGTAACTTATAGTTATTTCAAAGCGAATTAAAACTAAGAGTTAAATCATGTGTATCTAAAGTATTAGTCAGTGATTATGTTCCAGACCGTATGAGTATTTGGACCGTACCCGTACGGTCTTGGCCGTATGCGTACTTTTTCAAAATACTCATACGGTCGGACCGTACGCGTACGGACTGACTAATATTAAGAAGTATACATAAAATATCGACAAAGGACGAATGGGAATATACGATCCAATGTCTCGTGTACTTTACGAACCCTTGAAAAACTTTTTGAGAGGTCCATAAATGGCCTGTTAAAAGGCAACATTTGTGTCCTTATTCAATATACCTCATATTATCCAGTGGCAGTCCAAACTTCCCTGACATAATTCCGGAGGGCCTCCTTCCAGGACCTACATGTAGTATGAGTTGCTACTTTGTGCTTATCTTGAACGTTAAGCAGCCAACAATCAGCTATTACGTATGCGTGTTATTAACAAATAAAGGGGTCCAGAAATTGTTAAGTATCAACTGTGAAACGTTTCAATTTTTTATTGAGAACTATTAAGACATGATAAAAGAAACAAAGCAAATGTCTAAGGTTAGGTTGATGGTTGATAATTGATGCTTTGCTCAATTGCATAATTTACCGATGACGTCAAAATAACTGGGGAATATAAAACATGATAAATATGGTCCTTTTGGTCTTCTCCGAAATAAGTCAAAATTTGAATGAAATGCATATGGGTGGGTATAGACTTCAAGGTGCTTAAAGTACCAGAATTACTAATCATGTAGATTTTGGCATCACAGTAGAAAGACTGTACTGTTCGAGGAAACTAAGCATAATCTTTATACCTTAAAAATTAAACAAACAAAAAAAACATAATCGAAGAAAGCAATTCAGTTTATATTAAGAAGTATCTCTTCATCTTTATATCTTTACATTAAAGAAACTGTATAACTTTTGACGGCTATAAGTTAAATGTACATGTTCATTGTATACACATATTCTCTAGCCTTAATGTAACTCTATTGTAATCTATGACCCCCTTGGACCCGCCTCTGAGATTCAGGCCAAAAGCCTATAATCCATTAATTGTTTTTGATTGCCGTCTACATCAAAAAGAAGATGTGGTATTGAAACAACTCTTCGCAAGAGACCAGACGACACAAAAATGAACAACTATAGGTCCCCGTACGGCCTTCAACAATGAACAAAGCCCATACCGCATAGTCAGCTAAAAAATCACACAGAAATGACAAATGTAAAACAATTCATAAGAGAAAACTAACAGCCTAATTTTTGCAAAACATAGTGAACACAAAAATATATATAACCACTGATAACAAGCTCCTGGCTTTAGACAGACACATACAGAATATGGCGGGATTAAACATGTTAGCGGGCACCTAACCCACCCCTAACCGTACATTGACTGTCGTATGGTAAACATTTTCTAAAATGCTATCAAATTAGATATTCGGACGTGTCTATCTGTATGCTTAGTCATATTTGCATCTGTCGAGTTAATGTATTTCTACCAATTCAACTTTCGTATATACATAAGGATTTTTTTTACATGTACAAAAAACCTCCAAGAGTGTTTCGACAATACAACGGATATTATGGGTTGCTGTCTGCATGTTATAGTGGTAAATTATTTATCTTTTAAACATGCATATTGTTTTATAATCATATCAAAGCATTATTTCATACACGCAAAATTCATTGACAAACGCAATATTGTGTCAACGAAGCGTACAGTATAAAAAGGTGTAATGACAACGAAGCGTACACAACATGAAAATAAAGACACTTTAAAACGTGTATTTTTTTGTTTCTAGACACAACACAAACATACGACCTTTATAAGTTTGTTAATTTTAACTATGAAATTTTCCAAAATGTATGTTATAAAAACTATGAGGTACAAGAAACATTAAGTTTTGAATATTTAAAAATACCAAGCACGTTTTATCATTTTTATCGTCGTGCGTTATTTGATGTTTGTATATAAAAATTCCACATATTTGAAAAACCTTTTAGTAACTAATGAGTATTATGGCAAAGAATATATTGAAGCAAAATATCCGAAGAATAGATATTGGATTTTCTTTAAAAGTATTAATTTCTTACTGTCTGAACTCCGTGTTACACGATGTGTTCGATTCGAACGCGTCAACGTCCGGTTTCATCTGTATCGGGGTTATACAGGGTGAGCATAGCTTATAAAGAAAAAGCTCAAAATGGACTTTTTATAAAAGGAAACAATAACACAGGTACATTATGTACATTATGTCAGCAGATAGTTTATTGGATCTCATCGTATTTATAAGTAAACTTTGGAACCTATTTTGAGAAACAAAAGTACGAATATCTTGTTTGGTCAAATATTTTTGAAATTGATTATTTATTATTCTATAGTTATTTCTTACTATTTGAGGCTATCAAATAATACTTTACCATAATTTTATATTTCTGATGTCAACCTTATAATACCCAATAATATTTGTTCTTGTTCTGTATTACAAGTATACTATACTCTTTATTCTTTTATTGTTGATAACAAATTCTGTATTATTTGTTCCAGTTGAAATAATATTACAGAACATTTATTCAATTTAGAATAAAGGCAATAAAGGCATATATACAAAACACATCTGCCAAAATGAAAGACAAGAATACACAAACATTTTACAATAGCAAAATAACGGGATGCGTAAGTAAAGAGGTACGTCATATGTATCAAGGAAACACAAATAGGCATGTATACATTCTCAATTTTATGTATACTCAAAGCATATGAGCAAAATGAAAGACAAGAATAGAAGTACAATTAAACGTGCATAACAAACTTTTAATATCATATTTTGTATACAGGCAGTTTTGCACGACCTATTACTCCACATTGAAACAAATGTCAGTGTCCATTCCAGTTATATATAATTCATTAATCTTGTTAAGGTAAAGTTAAGACTTGGACTATAACGCTTGTACGTATATAAACAATTTATTTTAACGCAATTAATTTATTTTCGTTATACTTCTGACAACTTTTTAATGCGATGTTGAAATATTTCTTTGAATAGTTATTAATCTCTTTTTTTTGTTCCAAATCTTTTTAAGATTACTGAAATAATTTATTTACATATTGCAATACACAAGAGTTTGAGAGGAAATGTGTACCTGAACCCAATTTTCATTCTTATGAATTGTAAACCATGTTAAACTATTAAATTTTGTATGGTTAAACTGTAATTGACGTGTTTCATGGTTAATCATCTTTAACGACTATCAAATCTTGAACTGACAGTTGTAGCTCTTCGTTTATATAATACTGTTATTCCTTAATACCACGACCGGCACTCGGCTAACCGAGAAATTGGTCGGTTAATCTATATTGAGCATACGGCTATATCTGCGGCTGGTCTGTTAATCGGGTTGGTTAAAGTTCGTTAATCAGGTGTTATCGAGAAAATCATTGCAAGTTCAGTATGTTTCATTGTATAATTTTTTTAATATATTTTTATCATTAACAATATTCATGTCTGACAAAACAACTCAATGAACTATAGTGGTGTAATTTTTCTAGCTTCGATAAACGATCTATAAAACAATAAGGCGGGTTACTCATCAATAAATTTATACGCATTTTACACACACAAAATGTACACAAAATGACACGTTGGTTGAATATATTTGCATGCAATATTTTGAACATCGAAAAAAGACAGGCATCATGTTTGTTAACCATATTAATAGCATTGTGTGAAAAATCTACACGAAAATCTGTATTTTGGTGACATTAATCAATTTTTATTAAAAATCTGGTCTGTTAATTGGTCGGATGTATAAAACCCGGTTCGTTAATTTGTCTGTTAAGAGTTATGAATGGCAACAAAAGTATGATTTTATTGCTATATGGGGTGTTATCGAATTAAATGGGTAGGCTCAAGACGAGCGGCTAAAATATACGGAAACAATACATGAACCATGAAACATAAGATATACGGACACAACACATGAAAAATGAACAATTTAGACAGTTGGATCTGGAACGTGCTACTTTGAACAGACACAAAAATTAAGGCTGATTGAAAACGTTAATAATAAACTCATGCATATTCCAGCGGCCAATCCATATCACGCTATATTGAAGTGACACACCCTTCAATAAAATGCAAATAAAGTCAAAATAAAAATGCTCTTACTAGAATAATACTGTTGCACCGTATCGTCATTTCCTTTTGCCCAACAACATCTCATTCTTAACTTTTTCAATGGAAAAATATAAAGGTAGCAAAACTATTGTCATGGCTAAATAACTCTTAACTGACACAATTTTAATTGTTCAACCCATTATTGCCATAATTTTCGCTAAAATGTGGTATTATTCACATTATATTACAATTATGATACTTATATACTTTACTAATGTCAATTTATTTCTTAGAACCAAAGTACTATTTTGTGTCCTTTATATGATATCTAAAATTGTTTGTTTCGCCTTTTATCAAAAAAATTGTCATGCGTAGAATTATAAATACTACATACTTGCGCGACGCCTTTTAGTTTTACTGAAAACTGCGCAGACTATGAAATTTTTTTACAGCTGGAAAATGTTTAAATTGTGCATTTTACTCTTAACAAACGTATAACCAACCCGATTAACAGACCAACCCAATTAACAGACCAACCGCCCATAAAGCCGCATACTCAATATAGATTAACTGACCAATCTCTCGGTTAGTCGGCCGTCAATATCACACCAGACAAAAAAAACCAAAACACATATCTTCGTAATAATTAAATATTTAATCGGTTTTCCAAGTTACGGGGAATAAACAAAAAGTTCACTCTTGTCTTTCGGACACTGTCAAAGGATAAAGCATAGATCAGTTGAGACTCATCAGCTTTAAATTGAAAAGTTATGAAAGTCTCTAAGTAAATTTTTTTTAAAACCATTTAGAGATATAAATAGAAAAAATATTCACACATATAAGACGACAAGTGTTTTCATATAAAAAGTGACATATATAATATGCATTTATGTTGGTGTAAAACCATGCTGTAAGTAGTACTATATCTATTTTTAAATCCATTTATACAAGAAATTGTCTCCTGTACCCGTTCCCTTGACACTGCTATCATACAAAGTACATTGTGAAAATCCTGACGCTGATGGCTCATACCTAAAAATCCAGCATCTTTTGTCTCTCAGACATGACAGAGCGCATCGAAGCCGAGTACATTCCGAACTTCTGGATATCATGTTTAAATTGCTGAGTTGTATATTTAATTCCTTCATAAAATAACCAGCCGCTGTTTCAGTTCTTGGGAGTGCTGGTGTTGAACAATTTGGCATGTCTACATTGAAACAAAGCAAAACTGTCAAACAATTGTATTTTTCTTGTTTTTCTGTTTGTTTGTTTTGTTTTCCAGATATTCATTAGATGTTACGAATACTTTAGAACATCGTTCATAAATACGAATTAAATCTATTTCTGTACAACTGGTATTTATCACACAGAGATTATTGCGTACTTCAATGTACAGGGATTTTGGATTTAGGCAGTTTGGTATTCCGTCGTAAGACAAAATGCAATGTTAAATTGTTTCTGTAAGTTTTATTGCAGATACAAAAACATTCACCGAAGTACCTGATAAAGGAAAGATGGAATGATATACAAGTGATGGTGTGGTATGATTGCCAATGAGACAACTCTCACAAGAAACCAAATGACACAGAAATTAACAACTCTTGGCCACCGTTCACCCTTCAACAATGAGAAAAGCCTATTACTTTTATTCAGCTGTAAAAAGCCCCGAATGACAAATGTATACCTATGCAAATGAGTAAAACTAAATGCCCAAAAGTATAAACGATACACATACATGTATTTTTAACAAAGGAACACACGACAGCCACTGAAATACAGGCTCCTGACATACTTACAGAATGTATCAGGGTTAAACATTTAAATGGTATTCCAACACCTCCGCAAAAAAAGAACAAACTATAAAATTCAGTTGAAAAATTCTAACCAATCGATGGATACAAAGGTAATTTTCTAGTCCATTTAATTTTACAATCATGATAATTTTATGAAATCTTTATACTTTTACGTGATGATTGTCTGCAGAAATAAGTAATATCATATTGGAATAGATTTTTGCCTTCAAACTTTCTAAAGACTACCACAATGTCTATTTAATGGCAACATTGCTTTTTCTAAAAATGTTCTATGTCAAAGGTTGGTTCATCAAAGATTTATGTTTAAATCATAGTTTTTTCTGTTGTAAATACTAAGTTTAAAAAAAAAGGAGTAAAAGTGCTTTTTTACATTCTTAAACTAGTATATCAAATTATGACATATTTATGATGTACTAGTAACGTTATTTGCAATAGAAAGATTTTACTCTCTTACCTCATTGATTAAACAAGCATGATAATTAACCGTCGATATGATCTGAAAAGAATTCCGATGGTCATTTGATATGTGTATAACACATCAATATAAATACAGACTCGCAACTAAGTTTGTATATGTCTGTATATCACGTCATAGTTTACAATTATTTTCGTTGTTTTAAGAATGACTCTACATGTCTGCAAAATATGTCAACGAAAGAGCTCACCCCTGTTTCTCATTGTCTTTCTCTTCAATGTTGACAATTAAAAAACAAATAAACTTCCATATTTGTTACCATCTTCAGCTAAGGGTAATTGAAGTTTGCAAGAAAACGGAGTCTAAATTGTTTTAACTTCTGACTTGGAAGCCAGCTATGTTTTGAGCAACCACACTAACTGCCTATAGCGAAAGTTCCGCTTTTTTTTTTAAATATGTGAAACATTCTAAAATAATTTGTTTTGATTAATTTCGTAGATATGCCCATTCAATTGATATAAATACTTGAAACAACAATTTTTAGAAATTGTCTTTTCCATATCATTTTACAGGCTTAAAAAACTGTTCTATACATAATTACAATCCTGATCTTGAATATATCAAGTGTTTAGAAATTTACCTGTACCGCCACTTTTACGGCGTAAATCCAGTCATGTGACAGACAAGTAAGACTAGTGATGCTGTTGTGCTGTTTTTGTGTTCTGTCTTATGTTTTATTTTACGTGGTTGTTTTTATTCTATGGTTAGCATATCGAAATATACTATTGTATTTATCTGTACTGTATTCCTGTCATGTAATGTTGTCATTTTAGTATCATTTAACACTGCCATTCAAGTGACAGGTTTGGTAAAACACGAAACCAGATTCAACCCACCATTTTTCTTAAAATGTCCTGTACCAAGTCAGGAAAATGGCAGTTATTATTTTATTGTTCATTGCTGAGTGTTTTGCATTGTCGTTTGTTTTTTGTTCCACTTCAGTATTTCTGTTGTTTCGTTGTTTTCCGCATATAGTTGAGGTGTTTCCCTCTGTTTTAATTTGTAATCCGGATGTGTTTTTTCTAAACCGATTTAAGACTTTTGAACAGCGGTTTACTACTATTAACCTTTCTTATCATTCCCAAATTATAGACATTATTAGACGTACTTAATTAACAAGTTTTTTTCCTTGTTATACTTATATGAAACTGTGAAATAATTTTGATATAGAATTGACGTTGGAACGAAATAATACTATCGCAACTCGCTAATTATTCATTAGAAATTAAGGGTCTAAAACTATAATTATGCCCCACCTACGATAGTAGAGGGGCATTATGTTTTCTGGTCTGTGGCTCCGTTCGTCCGTCCGTCCGTCCAGGTTAAAGTTTTTGGTCAAGGTAGTTTTTGATGAAGCTGAAGTTCAATCAACTTGAAAATTAGTACACTTGTTGCTTATGATATGATCTTTCTAATTTTAATGCCAAATTAGATAATTACACAATTTCACGGTCCATGAAACATGAAAAGGATAGTGCGAGTGGGGCATCCGTGTACTTTGGACACATTCTTGTTTTTAATTAGTATTTGTAAGACACTTTGAAACTTACTATTTGTCCATGTCGGAGCCATGCAATATTGTTCTGAATCACTTTGACGTGGTCTCTTCATATCAATGTAAAATCTAACGCATGCAACTCTGCCTTTCAAATTAGGTTTTCGTTCATCAAACATACCACCAACACGCAAAATGCCAGGAATAACAAATTCAACTTCCTGATCATAATTGTTATCATGCATTTTTGTGTCTCCATTGAAAGCGATTATCATTTCACCATTGCCAAAGTTTATTCCGAAGGTTATAAAATTCCACGTATTTATTGGCATCTGCACTGTTGATGGTGGTGATATTTCAGATTTCGTTTTAAGGATTCTTTCCATGTGAAAATATCCTCCAGAGATATATAAAGCAAGTTCTTGTAATTGCTTTGTTGTATCGTCTGTTTTGTAGTGCAACAATGCTCCAGTATCATCAGTTGGTCTCACCATAATTGAAAATGAATAATCTCTGTTGGTAACATCAATAGTCGCATCAACTACCAAGTCAACAGGAGTCAGTCCATCAAGTTCGACAACTGGTTTAGGATAATCTAGGGGTTGACTTCCAAATGTTAGTCTACATTGACCAGTATCTTCCATTTCTACAGGATCCAATATCGAAGATGATCCCAAAACCTCTGTTGTATATGTACTGCTGTCGAGGGGCCAAAGAAGAGTTGGATCACTTGCGGAGGCACCTTTTCCGGTACTTATCACTTAAAAAAATATAAATTACACTATATATAAAAAAACCTTTTTTTATTTATCATGGTCGGAAAGTAGATTTTCGTTTTTCTCACTGTAGATTTGTACATTTTACATAAAAACAAATGAATACAGTTTAATCGAAAAGTTTAAACTACCTAATGATAATCTTTAAAAAAAAATTTAAAATGTCACCGTGATTTGTTTAGTAGAGGTCCTCAAAGCATCATCAGGAACTTTTTTTAAAAAGGCTTTGCCAATTCAAAACGATACAGAGACACTGAAACAGTAAGAGAATGGACAATACAAATCCAAACAAATCATATAAGATTATCTGGAAGCGTCAAGGCAGACAGGTAAAAATAACGTATGGGGTTCGTGTTGTTTATTCTTTAGTTTTCTATGTTGTGTCATGTGTACTATTGTTTTTCTGTTTGTCTTTTTCATTTTTAGCCATGGCGTTGTCAGTTTGTTTTAGATTTATGAGTTTGACTGTACCTTTGGTATCTTTCGTCCCTCTTTTGTGTCACATAGCCGTGTTGGTTCCTGATTGAATAGAGTTGAGGAAAAAAGATATTACACTTTTGAATTCAAATGGCTTAAAACGAATGTGAAGTGAAGTGAAGCCTTTAAAGGAGGGGCAAAAGATACCAGAGTTACAGTCAAACTCATTGATAAAAAATAAACTGACAATGTTTTAGCTAAAAACATAAGACAAACAGATAAATAATAGTACATAATACACAAAATAGAAAACCAAAGACTAAGCAACACGAACCCCACCGAAAACTGTTGGTAATCTCAGGTGCCCCAGAAGGGTAAGTGGATCTTGCTCCACGAATTTCATCCGCCGTATTGCTCATGTTATCAAAAACCCGGTAAATAGTCGAATTCGGTAGGTCAGAGTCGTGAAAATGGAACGGGATTCTAGTTACGAAATTCGAACATATCCGATATCACTTGATGGAACTAAATTATATTTAATATACTGGAACAATTCTCCAAACCTCAACTTGAAATTATGCTATGCTACCTTTTCGTGATATTTAAGGTATATGATAATTTGCCATGTCTCTAACTCTTCTATCTAATGCTAAAAAGCTTTGTTACGCAAATTATCATACGACATAAAGTTCATGTCTTTCAGTTTTTTTTTTTGTTTTTTTTTTATTATTTTGTAATCCCTAACCCGATTAAACACCATACGCTACCGCTTTTGTCCTGTCTTAAAATCTGATTTTGATGTTTTCCATGTCAAAACTGAGTTTGCTTGCCACCCTTAATATGTTAATAAACAGTGATATCTCGTATTTGTTCCTTCTTAAACTTTTAATAAAAGATAAATAGCTTTCTTACCTTCCACAGCAATAATTATATGTACAACTTCCATTTTACTGTTTTATGACAACTTGGTTATAGGATTTCAGTAGGTGCCTAAAATTAAAATGAGCATTAACTAAATGTTTTATGAGAGGTAGTTGTGCGTCTCAATCCAAGTGCAACTGCTATTTATTAGATGTAACTAAACCCCCACTTTTTAAATATAGTATTTTCAAATATACTCATCTAAGATACTAATTGTTCCGAGATGTTGAGCCTAACAAAAATGTGAGATATGTTATGATTGTATATAAAACTTCTATCCGACAAAAGAGAGATGTTGTAAACAACTGTTCTACAATAACATGCGGTTGTCAGTTTATTTTTGATCTATGAGTTTGACTGTCCCTCTGGTATCTTTCACATCTCTTTTAGCAACATCATTACCATACGGAAAGCCCCGCAAAGCTGTAAAATAATGCAAAAGAGAATGTCTACATTATTCAAGATAGTATAAAAATTACTGCCTCTTAAATACCATATATTTGAAGACTCGCTGCAATATATTAACCATCAACTAGCATATTATAATTATCAAACACGAGTCAATTACTCAAAAATGCTGTATTCCCTCCAACATCATATTTTATGTGTGCGATGTACAGTACTTATAATGATTACAATATGTATTTGATTTTGAAAGTCTCAAAACTACTGTCTTGCCCTATGAATATTTTTAATATTGACACTTTAATGTATGATGCATTTTGCCCCTTCCTATTTCCCCAAATTCGATACATCGAATAGTCCCATGTAGTTATGTTTCGTTTGAATAAAATAAGCACTTAACAAAAACAATTGTGTACACCTCATTGGTAAACAAAAAAAAATAAACTGCTTCCAAGTTAATTTTTTGGATATATCATTCTTCAGGAACGCTCAAACACAAGCACGTTGAATGCCAAGCATGTATAGACCTAAACATGTGAAGAGCTATATGACATCCTTACACAAATGGCAAATGCATCAACATAATTTATGTCCGTCTATAACCGGTGTCAAGAATTCAAATTAAGCGAATTGCCGACCTCCTTGTTTCAGTTTGATAACAATCCAAAGTAAGATACCTCATTTCTCTCAATTTAAAAAGTGTTGTGGGTTCTAAATTAATATCAGGAAATTTTATTTGAAGTACAAAAACAATAAAACATTAATCATATAGGCGACAAAGAGTTACCACGTTTTATTATATACATCCCAAACTCATCATAAATGGCAAGATTAAAATTTTGTACTTCATAAGACAGTTAAAATTCAAATACATCGCAACAAAAATTGTGATAAAAAACTGGATAAAATCTAAATAGTTTTGGAAAAGGAAACTGGTATATGTTAAGACATTTGTTATCCCAGAATTATCATGTTCGGTTTCAGAGAAAATCTCCCGACTTTTGAACCCAATTGTGAAAGCGAAGGGATATTTGGTTGATAGATACGAATCAGAAACTTTTACCTCACTGCAAGAAGAAGACGGTCTCTAGTATTAGTTTGTGAAAAATTATTTGTTAGATGTCTACAAATTGTATCAATGATTTTGAAGAATTGCAGTTTAAGTGAAGATACAGATGTGGTAAAAACTAAGTAAATCAGAGACAATGAAAAAAAAACGACATCGGCATTGTAAAATTCTACATTAAACTGATATCATTATATATTTATATTTATTTTATGAACTGGCAAAAAATGATGTATAAATATGCAAAAAAACAAAACAAATTCTATTGAAATCGACAAACAAAAGAGAAAATGTGAATGGCTAAAAATATGATAAATTATTTTCAAGAATACTTTGCAATAACTGAATAAAAATATTTCAGATAAAAGAACATCTCAGTATATTTTCATGTTTCTCGACATTAAGGATGACGTGCATTTATCGAAAAACAATTTGATGACTTACCTACTGTAGAATCAATTATTGTCTGTTTTCCTTATTTTAAATATCGCAATAATTATATGATGACCTACATTGAACCTCAGAACTCTATGATGTTATATAGAAAGCGAAAAGTTAAAATCATTTTATACTATCTCTGTATTAAAAATTCTACTCCGCTTCACTAACCGGATTAACAAGCCTCTTATGTTTCACGGTATTGTCTTTTCAAAATTTCAAATTTAAAACCAGTGTCATTCAAGTTGAATTCCAAATACTTGTAGTACAAACCTTTTGGTTGGCTACCTTGCTTTGTTTGTATTAATGTTTACTCAAATATTGCAAATTTGATTGACATTTGCATTCAATAGAACGGCAGAGTGTCAGCATGTGTTCAGGATTCAAAATTATAATTGGACAATAAATATTAACATAAGTCATGAGTAAGACCTTGAAAAAAATCGAAAGAGTATTACGTAATCTTCGTTATTATCTGTATAAAATATAAAGTTATGAATGGAGGAAAGCCTTTTTTGCATGTAAATATATCCAAAATGAAAAAAGGATTATATGGTAAAAATCTATATGATGTATATCTGTTTCATCATTATGAAGGCAGTATATAGGACTTTCACACACAGGTACTTGTCTCAGGAAAAAAATTCCAATACATCATTATACAACACAAGGTACTTTACGCCACATGTGGAGCAGGATCTGCTTACCCTTCAGGAGCACCTGAGATCACCCCGAGTTTTTGGTGGGTTTGTGTTGTTTATTCTTTAGTCTTCTATGTTGTGTCATGTGTACTATTGATTGTCTGTTTGTTTTTTTCATTTTTCGCCATGGCGTTGTCAGTAAATTTTCGATTTATGAGTTTGACTGTCCCTTTGGTATCTTTCGTCCCTCTTTTACTCATATTTTTGAAAAAAACCATAGAACCCTTAAACTTGTTATGCTGTAAATTTGAAATAATTTATCTACCTGTGTTGTCGAAATAATTTATCTACCTGTGTTGTCGAAATAATTTATCTACCTGTATTGTCGAAATCATTTATCTACCTTTGTTGTCGAAATAATTTATCTACCTGTATTGTCGAAATCATTTATCTACCTGTCTGCAGTCTTCTATAGCAAACAAAAAATTAAAATATCTGTATGTTATCGTCAATGACAACACCTGTATATTATCTTCCATGACAATACCTGTATGTTATCATCCATGACAATACCTGTATGTTATCATCCAAGACAATACCTGTATATTATCTTCCATGACAATACCTATATGTTATCATCCATGACAATACCTGTATGTTATCATCCAAGACAATACCTGTATATTATCTTCCATGACAATACCTGTATGTTATCATCCATTTGATTGATCTCGTTTGTAGTAAGAGTTTCAAAGGTTGACTTTCAAATAATTAATGAACACAATGATAGAATAGAATGAAATGTTGAGAATACGACATTTTTTCACCAACTAAGCACAAACATAACAAAAAGTCGATAGGGAAACATTCTACTATAGACAAGGTCTTTACAAGATGTCGAGCTCTAAATCATCTATAGTTTTAAAAGGAGGCGAATATAAATGGCATAAGGTTCATAATCTTCCCTGGCAAAGTCTTTAGTCTACTTTATCATTGTTATGTTCTTCTGTGCTCTTTTGAACAAGGTTTTGTTTAAATGATTTGCGCCTTATTAGCTATCTACATAAATTATAAAAGAAGTGTAAGAACGTTAAAATTGATTTATGTATAATCAAAATGAGTGGATTAATTAATGTACTGATTTTGTAGTGTGTAACATATTATAGAAAGCGATTAAATAACATAGTGTCATGTTTATAGATACACAGATAATGTAAAAGTAGGGGAATGTGGAAATTGTTTTGGGGACTCAGTTAAGTCCTCGTTTTCTACCATTTTAGCCAAACCAATTTAATATCAGAATGACTTAAATTCTCAGTTATAAATGAGAATTCATAATTACACTTCTTATTCTTATATTTATATTCTAATTCGCAAGCTTCAACGAATAAAATTATTTAACAAATAAAACAACACATACATAAGATAAGTGATTCTACAGGTGTAGCAGCCTTTAATATTAATTAATATCGACATTCTTCAAATAAAGTCCTTCACTCTAAATTCAGGCAAGCACACTACCAATCCAATCATATAATAGATAAAACTAACAGTAGCATACCGCTGTTCCAAAGTCATAAATCAAATGAGACAAACACACACCTGGGTTACAAACTAAAACCGATTAAAACACATCAACTATAAGAGGAAAACAACGAAACAGCAGAAACACTTGAGTGAACAAAAAACTAACGACAATGCAACACACACAGAAACGAACTATAAGATAACAAATGCAATTTTCCTGACTTGGTACGGGACATTTTAGCACAAAATGGTGTGTTGAACCTGGTTATGTTGCTTACCAAGACTCGCCTTTTTATGGCAATGTTCAATATAACACTTAAATGACACAATTACATGACAGTAACACAATGAAAATGTATCTATAAAAGAGGAAAATACATTTAAATTCTAATTCGTAAACTCAAACGAATATAAAATATTTATCAAATAACCACAAATCCACATGGGAGACGCCACTTGCAGAGACAAGTGCACATTTTATTATTCGTATAATGAAATCAATGTTTTTGTGTAAATACACCGAACATTCTCAGCTGGTACTGGTTACCGCATACTAAAGATGAACAAATCTGAAAATAAATAATATAAAATTATTATATTATTTATTTGGAAAAGTGCTACTGGTCACTTTAACTGCAATGGCTCGAATGACTTTAAACTACCTGAATTCACTCGTTCATGAAACTTTAAACCCCTTTCAAACCGACCTTACTATAAATAACTAAACACGTGTTAACTATAAACAACAACAACATTCTTCATGTTCGACTTTTGTACAACTTTGATAAATACATTTAAATTCTAATTCGTAAACTCAAACGAATATAAAATATTTATCAAATAACCACAAACTCTCACATGGGAGACGCCACTTGCAGAGACAAGTGCACATTTTCGACACACAAAGAACGGGAAAAACATAAGGAAAAAGACTATTTATTAAATTCCTAAATTTTGTAAAACAGACAACTGTGTTTTTAGGTCCTCTTTTACGTAACCATCTTTTGCTCTGTCTGATTTCCACCTTCCATGTTTCTTGAAAATTCTATCCGAAATCCCAGCGTTAGATGCTGAAGTAGCACCACCAGATCTTAACGAGTGTAATCCAAACTTAGTTTTATCAAGTCCTAAAGATTGTAATATTTCTAATAATAATTCTCTGGCTCTAGTATATGAGATGTGTCTTGAATCATTACGAAACTTGTGAGTATTCGCTTTCTTAAAGAATGTTATTTGCCGAAAAATGAATTTATCATCTTCAAGATTTATGTCAGCATCTTTAATATAGCTCTCTAAACAAGTAACTGGACATGTTATATTATTACTTTTCGCAATTATAACACAACTTCCCTGCCTGTATTTGTCTGTCTTGCTCTTTTCTATAAAAATAGACATATGTGTAGATTGAAATTGGATATCACATACCCTAATATTAACTATTTCTAAAAATCTCAGAAAACCGGCATAACCTATCAAACACATAGTCACTATTCGTTTATCCAACAGATTTTCAGTAGAACCAAATCTATTAACTAACTGAGTAAGTATTTCTGGTGTAATGGGTTCCTTTTTAGAACAAGGACGAGAAAGCTGCCTCCTTGCACCTTCGGCTACATTTTTGACTAGCTCAAATGCACATGGATTGTTATATCCAGCTATATTATGTGCCCAAGCAATATAATATATTACTTCTTCTATTTTAGACGATGAACACTCATTTTGCATCAAATAAATTAGATACAATCTAACATGATAATCGGTGGCTGGCATGCTGTTTACAGAATCATAATTTTTACACCATTTACACCAACTTCGGAAAGCATAATTATACTTCTTGACTGTATTTTGAGCTTTAGATTTCAAAACAATTTCTGGTAATTTGAATAATAATCCGTTTAAACTCTTATCCTTTTCTTTATGAAATTCCGTCCACCTTCCAACATGAAACAAATCTGAAACATGTATAAACGAAAAGAAAATATATAACCCGTTAATAAATTTTTTGGCATACAATGTTTTTTTTAAATAACAGAACGTAAACGTGTAGTGTTTCGATCAGTGACACTAAGAAATCGTTTCGTCAACATTCGGCTCAATGTAAAACCAAGTATTTTATAATAACCGTCAGTCCGGTGACCAAATACAATCAACCCAGTTACTTTTAAAGCCCATTGGCTTATATTTATACATGGCGTGACTTCAAAAACATAAGCCCACTGACTTCAATACCACAAAGAACTTCCCAGTGGTTCAATACCAACAAGCCAAGTGGCTTCAGAAAATAACCAGCCCAGTGACTTTATTTGAACAACCTGCCCAGTGCTTCAATAACAACCAACCGATGACTTTTATATCAACAAGCCCAGTGGCTTTATACCATAAAGCCCAGTGGCTTCATACCAACAAGCCAAGTGCTTCAATAACATAAGCCCAGTGGCTCTAATAACACCAAGCCCAGTGGCTTTTATATCAACAAGCCCAGTGGCTTCATACCAATCAGCCCAGTGGCTTCATACCAACATATCAGTGGCTTCAATGACATAAGCCCAGTGGCTCTAATAACACCAAGTCCAGTGGCTTTATACCAACAAGCCCAGTGGCTTCAATGACATAAGCCCAGTGGCTCTAATAACACCAAGCCCAGTGGCTTTATACCAACAAGCCTAGTGGCTTCCTACCAACAAGCCCAGTGGCTTCAATGACATAAGCCCAGTGGCTTCAATGACATAAGCCCAGTGGCTCTAATAACACCAAGCCCAGTGGCTTTATACCAACAAGCCCAGTGGCTTTATAACAAAAAAACCCAGTGGCTTCATACCAACAAGCCTAGTGGCTTCAATGACATAAGCCCAGTGGCTCTAATAACACCAAGCCCAGTGGTTTTTATATCAACAAAGCCCAGTGGCTTTATACCAACAAGCCCAGTGGCTTCATACCAACAAGCCCAGTTACTTCAATGACATAAGCCCAGTGGCTCTAATAACACCAAGCCCAGAGGCTTTATACCAACAATCCCAGTGGCTTCATACCAAGCCCAGTGGCTTCAATGACACAAGACCAGTGGCTTTATACCATGTATACCAACAAGCCCAGTGGCTTCCTACCAACAATCCAAGTGGCTCCAATGACATAAGCCCAGCGGCTTTAATGTCACGAAATTTCCAATGTTTCAAAAAACAACAAGCCCAGTGGCTTCAAAAACAACACAGTCGAGTGGCTTGATTTAAACAACCTGCCCAGTGGCTTTAATATAACAACATTGCTCAGTGGCTATCATACCAGCAAGCGCAATGGCTTAATTTTAACAGCCTGCGTAGTGGCTTACAAACAAGTTCAGAGGCTTAATTTTAACAACCTGCCTAGTGTCTTCAAAAACAAACACCCCGTAGCTTTAATATAACAAAATTTTTCAATGGCTATCATACCAACAAGCTGAATGTCTTAATTTAAACAACCTGCCTAGTGGCTTCAATAACAAATTGCCCAGTGGCTCTAATACCAACAATCCAAGTGGCTTTATTTTAACCACCTGCCTAGCTGCTTAATTTAATCACCTGCCTAGTGGCTTAATAACAATTTATTTTCATCTTTCCAACCGACTATTTTGTATCAATAGTAATAATAACTTCACATACCTATAAATACTTGACCAAACAAATTTATTGAGATCTTCAATTTTATTTGTACAATATAACATTATTAAGGAACAATACGAACAACAAGAACACAGCTGTAAATCTATCTGATCCAAATAAAGACTTTTTATTTGATACGTGTTTATAAATATCTCTTGCATCTTTAAATACTAACATATCTGCGATGTAAGGTTGACATAACATGTTTCTTTGAAATAATAATGGCCAATATGATGCAGATATCCACTTCGGGACCACTAACGTTCATCTAGCTTTACAAGCTACGCTGTGTTTGATCACTCGGCTAATTAAGTTAATAGGTGGCACTGACCAATTATTATCGTTTACCCAATTAAATGAAAAAGCGTCAACACCTGATGTACCTTGTGTATAAAATTTTGAATTAAAACTAACAATTTTATTATTATTGCTATCCGCAAATCTATCGCATGTATGCGGCCCAAACAAGTCATCTATAAAATGAAAAAAATCATCAGTCACACTCCAATCATCATAATCAAAAGTCCTACTTAAGGAATCAGCCTGGACATTTTAATCTCTAGGAATCCACTGTATATCTAAATATATCGAATTTTTAACACATACTGAAAATATGGTCATAGCTAACTGAGTTAAATCAGGTTTTGAACTACCGGTCTGAATAATATGAATACAATTAAGGCAATCCGTGAACCATTTCACTACTTTCCCGACTAACTGATACTGAAAAGTTTCTCAGCAACTTTTTATGGCATACATTTCTCTCCACGTAGAACTCCTTTTTCTTTCATCCTCAGACCACATTTTGTGAAATATTTTATCATCTAATTGACACGAATATGCACCACAGGCAAAACTGCTTGCATCAGAATACATAACTACAGAAGGAATCTTATAATCCGACAAACACTTTACATTTAGTTTAAAAACATGTACTTTCCAAAATAGCAACTCGTTTATAACATCTTTGTCCGATAATTTAAATGTATAACCCCATGACACTCTAGATTCAATCAACCGATAAATATTTCTGGTCATCAATCTCGTCACGTTACCTAGTACAGGTGACATAGAAACAATACGTCCCGTTATTCTAGCTAAATTTCGTGCAGAAATAGAAGGTAAACTATTTACCACGTGATCAATGCTAAGAGTGAGATCTAAAACTCGTTTGTCGGGAATATGAATAGTGTGCGTTTTCGAATTCCAAATTATACCTAACCATATTAACTCCTGACACGGTTTCCAAACAGATTTTTCTGTATTTATTACAAAACCTACTTCTGTCAAAGATTTTAAAACAAAATTTGAATCTGCATTACAAGAATCAAAAGTACTGTTCGTTCCCCATCCGTCATCAAGATATAAAACAATGCGAATTCCACATTTTCTCCAGTGTTTAACTAGCAGCCTTAGGCATTTAGTAAATATATAAGGACTGGATGACAATCCAAAAGGTAAAACCGTGAACACATAAAAATTCTGTTTCCACGAAAAACCTAAATAGGTATGGCAAGATTGTTCAATGTCCAAATGATGATATCCCGACCTTAAATAGAATTTAAACGTGTAATTATTTCTATCAAAATACTGCAAAGCAACTCTCCAATCCTCAAACTTAATTTTACTCTTCCAAACGTGTTCGTTAACTAAACGTAGATCAAGAATTAACCTCTTTTTCCCTGAACTTTGAACTGAAACAGTGAGTGGATTGACAAAATGAGGTCTCGATTTTATCTGTACAATACAATTATTTCTAAGTAAATCTGTAATAGCTTCTGAAACAAATTCAGCATTATTATAAGCTGACTTATTGTTCTCGTTAAACATAACTGGCGGAGATGTGATAAACGGGATGGAATAACCGTTTTTAATAATGTCTAAAACAAATGTATTTGTATCAATGTCTTGCCAATAGTTAAAATGTTCTTTTAATCTCCCTTTCACAGATGCAGACTGAAAAGATTTTTCATATTCAAATGAATCTAATTTATTATATCTAAATGTTCATTTTTACCAAGATTTTCAGTATCAATAAGATTTAAAGAATACTTATCATTTATATCTTTAATTTCCGTTCGTTGTCTTGTTGTATCTTGTGCAATCACGTCTCCAGTGTCCTTGACCGTTACATCTGAAGCAGCGATCTGTCGACTTGGGTCCGACTTGCTTTTCATACTGGTAGGGACGAAAATTACGATTAGTAGAATTGGAAGTAGACGGAAGATCTTCGGGTGCTGTCCTAGTTGAAGGATTTCCACCATTCCTACGTTTAACGCGTGCTTATTCCTTTTGCTTCTTACCACGTATAGCTCGAGGTTCTGCCGACCTTATCTTTTTTTCGTCCTCCGAATCTGAAGCAAGGTCATCTGACATATATTCCTTCACGGTATCCCACCCTGCTGGCGACTTATCGGCAATCTTAATGCATTTGTTTCTCTTGTGAAATTTATCTCTGATGTCGGAACAAATGTCACGGACTTTGGAATAGTCCTCACGCTCTGCTGCGCGTTTAATCCTGGATACCTCGTAGTCAATATCCGAGTTGAATTCATGTTGGACCTGATTACCATTAAACTTAAACTTGTACGAATGTTCTGATTTAAGTTGTTTTACCACTCTTTCGGATTTATTAGTCGCGTCCTCTTTGAGTTCTCTCTTCAGGCTGCCAATTTTGCTGTCGAAGTACTGCTTGAAGTTGTTGAAAGTGATATCTGCAATCTTCGTTACAGTATCTCGATCTGTAACATTAATGTCAGAATGTTTTGACGGTGGACTTTCTTCTCTTTTGGAACTTGCCATACCAACACACGTGTTATATGAAGCGGGTATATTATGTGCTACTGGTCACTTTAACTGCAATGGCTCGAATGACTTTAAACTACCTGAAATCACTCGTGCATGAAACTTTAAACCCCTTTTAAACCGACCTTACTATAAATAACTAAACACGTGTTAACTATAAACAACAACATCTTTCTTCATGTTCGACTTTTGTACAACTTTGATAAATACATGTTATTTATACCTACATCAACAATAATCAACTCACAAATTTGTGGGTGGGTGAATAAACATAATAACGAACTGCTGCTACGTATACGTTAGCTATAGACAAACTTATTTTGTCATGCTTTTCACGGATTTCATGAATATATCCGTAAAAGCCGCATTACAGGTATATACCATCCAATCGTATTGAACATAAACGCATACCATGTGCTTGATGTAATCACAAATAAAGTTTATAGGAAAACAATCACTTGACTTGATTGCACGGGGTATGTGGCAATGTAATCAAAAGGTCAATTATCATATACAATTCAGTTTTTCTCATGATGTGAAACGACTTTACAGTCATTTTTGTATCATCAGAACAGTAATTTAATGTGACAGCAAACATATTATACACATATCATTGACTGGTGTAATATAAATGAATAAATATATCGAAAAAAGAAGTATGCGCGACGTGAATATACACACGTCCGGCATTGCAAATCAGTTACAAATCCTATATTGTATTGTAACTATACAATTCAATACACATATCAATATTATAGTGGCGTTGTGCATGGTAAACATATGTACGCTATGAAACTATAACTTGTGGGTATATTTCAATGATACAACATCTCAATGGTAGAATGCAATACGGGATTTTGTACAATGTATCAAGCCCTAAATTTTATGTATATGGTTGACTTTATGTATGTTTATGAACTTAAGAAATTATAAGTATTCAGTGCAAATAGATAAATAATGAATGAAAAACCGTCTGGAATTATTGATATATATACTTTAAGTAATTGTTATGCATAATCAGTTGACGAGTCTACAATAAGCATTTGTACTCAAGACTATAACCTATGAATATCTAATAGATAAAATAGTTTATTGCAGTGAAAGCAGTCAATTATGTAAAAATGGTAAAGTCGGTTAATTTTGTTAGGGACGATTATTTCGATCTTTTATTTTACGTCAGTACTGATGTACTTACCTTTCATTACATTTAAGCACTAAAAGCATTCTCAGTCGAGTAGCTTGAGGTATAATTCACACAAAAAATTAACGTTAATATCACAAGCTTGAAAAAAGTAAAATCACAAAAATACTAAACTCCAAGGAAAAATCAAAAGTAAATTCCCTAATCAAATGGCAAACTAAAAAGCTCAAACACATCAAACGAACCATATTCCTGACTTGGTATAGGCATTTTCTTATGTAGAATATGATGGATTGAACCTGGTATTATAGCTAGTTAAATACGATATCAAATTATTTATTATCAAATACGATAAACATCAACAAACGATCGCAACAACCACTGAATGCATACAGCAACGGTACATTGTCGGCTCATCTGCATGTTCCATTAAAAATGATCGATTAGATTGACTAAAACTGTGTCCGTAGTTGAAGAGGGTCTTTAGAAATACAGTGAATCTGTTTACTCGCGTAGTGGTATTAAGCACAAAGTGGATTTAAAAAAAAAAAGAACACATTCTGGATGATATCAAATTGGTCAAAACCAAGTAGACCAAGGAAGTCAGGTTATTCAATTTCACTTTCAGTTAATATTGAATTGATAATGTTCTTTCCATTAAAAATTTGAACCTATTTCTATCTCCCAGAACTAAAAATTAAAGAAACTCAGACATTGTAAAAAGTGACCAGTGTCTAAGTCGAAAGTAGATGAACCAGGGGTATGTCAAAGAAAATATCGTCCTTTTTCTAAAAAAAATCATCGAAAACCTTGTTGAGAAATAGACCGTGTCAACTTCACACGTAATACACTTCTTGAGGTATAAATTCTGCGTACTGACGTTGTGTATCACCTTAATTACATGTTATATTATTATTTTATTACTTTTTCTTAATATTACTTTTACTTCTTATTCTGGTTTTTGTGATATCCATTTGACGTAACTGTGTACAATGGATCCCTTCATTGTGTTATTGTTCTATAATATTTGTATTCTAATCTTTCATTTTTGCTTTGCCTGTATGATTTGTGTGCTTCTTTGTTGAGAAATATACCGTGTCAACTTCACACGTAATACACTTCTTGAGGTATAAATTATGCGTACTGACGTTGTGTATCACCTTAATTACATGTTATATTATTATTTTATTACTTTTTATTAATATTAATTTTACTGTTTATTCTGGTTTTTGTGATATCCATTTGACGTAACTGTGTACAATAGACCCCTTTATTGTGTTATTGTTCTATAGTATTTGTATTCTTATCTTTCATTTTTGCTTTGCCTGTATGATTTTTGTGTTTCTTTGATACATATGACGGAGGTCTGTACTTGTACATCCCGCCGTTGTGTGATTTTTCTATGATGCGTTTTGTATTCTTGTCTTTGGTGTTTGCTACTACTTTTTCTGTGTGCCCTTTTGTGCTTCTGTGATACATGATCAGGTAGCTCTTTATCAGATGAAATTGACTGGGTCGATATCTCTGCTGGTGGACTATCAATTCCCGAGGGTATCATCAGCTCAGTAGTCATTACATCAGTATTGACATGATTTTTAAATGGCTTTCAAATATTTTGCTTTGAGCGTTCCTGATGAAGGTACATCCAGAAAAGTATTTCGGACGCATTTAATTAGAAAACGTGCTGTTTTCATTTTTTTTTTACAATAAGTATGTAAAGCCTTACAAACGGACTATATTCTGTTCATACTGTAAACGATAAAAATATTTTATATCTAAATGTGTGACGTCAAACGTGAGATTCTTCGTCAGAGTTAATGTTAATCTAGCCATGTGTCTGTCAGGGTAAGGATTCGGTCCCAGTACCTAAAACCTGTAATCTTTGATGGGTGGATTAATTAAATCGTATAATAAAAAAACTAGGACTAAGATGGTTATACGTTCGTCTGATGTGTTAGGGTTTTCATTTTGCCATTTGTTTAAGGACTTTCCGTTTTGAATTTTCGTCGGTGTTCGAATTTTCGTGATTTTTATTTTTGTTAAATTTGATGTATGCCTTTTCGTGCTTCTTTGTTACATTTGTTTTATAGTGATTATGATGATAACGCAATGTTGACTGCTGTACCCTTATTTTTGACATATTTTACTATTGTGTCTGTTTGTTTTGTTCACGCATCGTTATCAATAGAATGGTATTTGATGCGACTGTCATACACGTGAGATATATAGCTAGCTATAAAACCAGGTTCAATCCACCATTTTATACATAAGAAAATGCCTGTACCAAGTCAGAAATATGACAGTTGCTATTCATTCGTTTGATGTGTTTTAGCTTTGATTTTGCCATTTGTTAAGGGACTTTCCGTTTTGAATTTAACCTTGGAGGTCAGTAGTTTTGTGGTTTTATTTTTTTATCACTCATCTACTTAAAATCTATATTTTATGGTCATATTAATTTCTCACTACTTACAAGTATTGTGATAAACATATTTGACATACATATATAAAAGCAACAGTAGTATACCGCAGATCGAAAGTCATTAATCGATTGAGAGAAAAAAAATTCGGGTTACAAACTAAAACTGTTGTCTGTAATGACAAAAAACAAGGAGATAGAAGAGAGGCAAAAGATACCAGAGGAACAGTCAAACTCATAGATCAAAATTAAACTGACAACGCCATGGCAAAAAAAAGAAAAATACTATCAGACAAAAATTAGTACACAAGACACAGCATAGAAAACTAAAGACTAAGCAACACGAACCCACCAACAACTGGGGGTGATCTCAGGTACTCCTGACGGGTAAACAGATCCTGCTCCATATGTGGCATCCGTCGTGAGAATATTAAAGCAGAAAAAAATTCTACAAACAAAATTCTGCAATACAAGAGAAACAATAGAAATTTAAACTGATTCAAGTACTAGACGTCTATAAAAGTGGTTATTGTTGAAGATGCCTAGACATTCAAGTAAGCTCCTCATACTCTTTTGTAAATTATTTTCTCTTATTGTGTTAGCTGTCGTTCTATAACTGGTAAATTGGTACTTTCTTTCTTTCTTGACATCGTCTCCTTTTCCATATCTTTTCAGACATAATGGTCAAACTTATGTATTGAAGACGCTTTTTCCTCTTCAGTAAAATTAATTCATTCAGACAGTAATCATTTTAAATTAGATAATATACCACCTTTCATTAGTGAACAGTAGGACTCAAAAACAAAAAGAGGTCTTCTTTGATGATGAGACATATTTAGTACTGGAAGAAGCATTGAAGACAGTTTATAAAAAACAAGGAAATGAGATGGAAAAGGAAACTAATAAAGGTAATCAAATATTTAGAGAAAAAAGGACAACAGTAGTATACCGATGTTCAAAAGTCATAAATCGATTAAGAGAAAGTAAATCCGGGTTACATATTAAAACCGCGGGAAACACATCAACTATAAGAGGAAAACAAAGGTACAACAGGAATACTAAAGTGCAACAAGAACAAACGAAACGTACATAGACACGAACCTTATAAACAGTGAAAACCAACATATGTTTTGGAGCACAAAAAACATCTCAACCTTGACTAATTCATTATATTCATCTGTAATCTGGAATAAATAATGTTTTTTTCCCTCAGGGATAGATTAAATTAGCTATATTTGGCAAGACTTTAGGATGTTTTGGCCTTCAATGCTCGTCAACTTTGTACTTTATTTGGCCTTTTTAACATGTTTTTATTCGAGCGTATCTGTAGTCATGGGTAGACGAAATACGCGTCTGGCGTAAATATAAAATTTTATTCCTGGTATCTATGTTGAGTTTATATACTTCTTTTGAAAGTAGGCGTTTGTGTTTACCCTAACTGCATGATTTTAATTCTCTTCTACTGTCCTGCATATTCAAGTATAGGTGATGCGAAACTAATTTATGTGCTGCCTTTACTAGTGGGTTGCAAAAAAGTTTATGTTACAGCACACAAATATTCCTTGATGTATTTTGTCAGTCTTGATATGTCGGAGGAAATAGTCAATCTTTAAATAGAATTTGATTTAAAAAAAAATATTTACTTCAACTTACAAGTTTCTATTTAAAAGTACGACTGTTTTTATTTTCGTATGAGTTTCGTCGTCATGTCTTGCACTTTGCTAGTTGACACCATATTTGTTTTGCAATCTCTCAGATTGTCAATGTTTTTTTGTAGAATTTCAATATTCCTCAATAGTTCCACTTCAGACATAATCAATAATTCCTATGAGTGTTTTGTGGACTGTTGTTTGTATTTTCTTTGATTTTCTATTAGCAATGTGTTGTATATTTATCCCCAGCTTATATATATATAAGCCCTCTCCTTTTTCGTTTCCCCTTTGTTATGAAAGAAAAAGACAAAAAGAGTTTGTTACCGATCAGATTTACCTTTGTAAGTTACAAACTATCACAATGTCATATAGTGCAAACTATGCATTTATCTTATCAGCCTAGCGATACAAATATTTTACATGATATAAAAAGGAACAATGAATCATTCTCCAATAATATCTCATAATTACAAAAACAAGAATAAAAGTTGAACTTTTAAATAAGAAACGTCTAATTGCAGCCGATCTCAGTCGAGATTCTGTTAAAATATCTTCTACCCGACTAAAAAAATATGTAACTTAGGGATATTTGGTTTTATCCATTTATACACAACATTAATAACAACTAAGAAAGGTTCGTTTTTATCTGTTGGAAAATCGATTTATACGATTGGGAAGATATTTCAACCTGTGGATTGCACACTCCTTCCCGGATCGGATGCTTCAACGTTGACGGGTAAATTAAGTTTAAATATTTAGTCATTTACAATCATGTTCATTTTAAACGCTTAATTGTAACGTTACTTATGTGTGTTTCGGGATACAGTCAGCAGAAAATGTTTAAAACTTGTCATTATTGTTTTTTCAATAATAATGTCCATTACTTGTTCTGCCGGATTGAGAACACATGAAATAAGTGAATAAGTAAGAAATATTCATTTAAAAGAGGGACGAAAGATACCAAAGGAACAGTCAAACTCATAAATCTAAAACAAACTGACAACGCCATGGCTAAAAATGAAAAAAAAAAGAAACAAAAAAACAATAGTACACATGACACAACATAGAAAACTAAAGAATAAACAACACGAACCCAACCAAAAACTAGGGGTGATCTCAGGTGCTCCGGAAGGGTAAGCAGATCCTGCTCCACATGTGGCACCCGTCGTGTTGCTTATGTGATTACAAATCTGGTAAATAGTCTAATTCGGTAGGTCACATTCATGAAAGGGAAGGGGATTATAGTTACGACGTAAGGAACATATCCGATATCATTTGTGAAACGGTTATTCCATAACGGTCAACCAACTCGTGATGGCGTCCGTAAAATTTACGAAGGGATGATTTCAACTTCACCATTTGGAACTCTTGGTTTAATAGCTTCCTTGTGAGCAGTAACCCTCTTTCAAGAAAATCATGATAGGAAATGCAAACACGGGAATATCGTATCAATTGGGAGATATATAACCCGTATGCAGGTGCTGCTGGAATGTTGCTACTTAGAAATGGAAAGTTCACAATTGGAAAGCTGCTTTTAAAGTAGGATATGCCTTTCATACATACTCATACATTAACAGTGAAGAGTGGCTCTTTAGAACCCAATTTATATTGTTGGAAACAATCATAATATTACAGATTTTAAGAATACTTAATCAGGACTGCAAATATTCTTGAGACTTATCGAATGAGACTATGTGTCGAGTTTTAGATAACATGTGCCGCAAGTGGAGAAGGATCTGCTTATACTTTTAAAACGATTGAGATCACCCCCAGTTATTGGTGGAATTCGTGTTGCTTAATCTTTAGTTTTCTTTGTTGTGTCTTGTTTACTATTGTTTGTTATGTTTGTCCTCTTCTGTTTAGTCATTGTGTTACAGTTTTTGTTTGATCTGTGAGTTTGAATGTCCCTCTGTTATATGTCGCCCCTCTTTTGTAAAATATTAGGGTTAGGGTTACCACAATATGCTCGAACTTTTAATCTTCCTAATGCTTTTTATTTGCTAGGGCAGTTCTTTTATCATTGTTCATGTCTATACTTTTTTCGAATTTATATGCACTGTGTCCAAACCGGAAGTTAGCAAATTTATTTTATTATTTTTCAGAAAAAATACTGTAGGGATTTTTCAGCACTATCTTGTACAGCATGGATTACAGAAAATTAAATCTACATGGACTTCTCACAGAAGAAACACATACATTAGGTACATTGTGACAGAAATTTTCTGTCTCTTACCATTTAAGAAAACAGTATGATCTATGTTGATGTCGATAATATTGCAATCCAATATCGTATGTTTAACCTTGCACTAGACCAGGTGATATATATTGTTATCTTTAAGTATAATTATAGAAGTCGTTGTTATTCTTTAGGAAATCTTATCATATGAGATCACTGGACTAATTTTAGCTGACCTATGATAGAGTTTTATCCGGAGATTAGATCATTTCAAAATGTAGTTTGGTCTAAAAAACTGAGGTTTATTTATCCATCCTTATATAAACGTTTTGGATGATAATTTGCTGTGGAAGCTACGTATTTTGTTCTTTTATTGCGGCTTCTAAGAGAAAAAATATGGATACAAAATAAATATGACAATTGTCAACTTACCTCTTCTCTGCAGTAGCACTCCCTCTGTCGCATTGTATTACGTTTCAATTGTGTTAATTTTTGTGCACACTTTACGGACTATTTTAACAGGAGCATGTACATTACACATAACTTCTATGAAAAAGAACGATTGAAATCGATATTACTATGCATATATTTTTTTAATCCAATTTCCGATTTCCCCCAAAATTAAAAAATCTTATACTAATAACGATATTAAAAACGTGGTCAAAATCATGATTGGGCATTAACCAAAAAGTCAGATGACCCCGCCTGCCAGCGGACATTACTGATATGGCTAGAAATAGAACATAGAGGTAAAATACAAGTTGTGTCTATTATCTTGAAACCAAGAACAATCTAAATCCTCTATAGTTTTAAAAGGTGGCGAATATAAATGGCATAAGGTTCATAATCTTCCCTGGCAAAGTCTTTAGTCTACTTTATCATTTTTATGTTCTTCTGTGATATTTTTAACAAGTTTTTGTTTAAATGATTTGCGCCTTATTAGCTGTCTTCATAAATTATAAAAGAAGTTGAAGAACGTTAAAATTGATTTATATATAATCAAAATAAGTGAATTAATTGATTAGTACGAATGTACTGATTTTATAGTGTGTAACATAATTAAAGAAAGCGATTAAATAACATTGTGTCATGTTTATAGATACACAGATAATGTAAAAGTAGGGGAATGTGGAAACTGTTTTGGGGACTCAGATAAGTCCTCGTTTTCTAAAATTTCAAACAAACCAATTTAATATCAGAATGACTTAAAGTCTCAGTTATAAATGAGCATTCATAATTACACGTCTTATTCTTATATTTATATTCTAATTCTCCAGCTACAACGAATAAAATTCTTTAACAAATAAAACAACACATACATAAGATAAGTGATTCTACAGGTGTAGCAGCCTTTAAAATTAATTAATATCGACATTCTTCAAAGAAAAGTCCTTCACTATAAATTCAGGCAAGCACACTACGAATCCAATCATATAATAGATAAAACTAACAGTAGCATACCGCTGTTCGAAAGTCATAAATCAAATGAGACAAACACACACCCGGGTTACAAACTAAAACCGATTAAAACACATCAACTATAAGAGGAAAACAACGAAAAGGCAGAAACACTTGAGTGAAGAAAAAAAAAAACAAAAAACAAACGACAATGCAACACACACAGAAACGAACTATAAGATAACAAATGCAATTGTTTTGACTTGGTACAGGACATTTTAGCACAAATTTTAACCTGGTTATGTTGCTAACCAAAACTCGCCTTTCTATGGCAATGTTCAATATAACACTTAAATGACACAATTACATGACAGTAACACAATAAAATATGTATCTATAAAAGATGAAAATACATATTAATGTCATGTAATAGATTTCTATACCTACATTAACAACAATCAACTCACAAATCGGTGGGTGGGTGAATCAACGTAATAACGAACTGCTGCTACATATACGTTAGCTATAGGTAAACTTATGTTGTCATGCTTTTCACGGATATCATGAATATATCCGTAAAAGCCGCATTAGAGGTATAGACCATCCAATCGTATTGAACATAAACGCATACCATGTGCTTGATGTAAACACACACTATGTTTATAGGAAAACAACCACTTGACCATTGCTACGTCATGTGACCAATACCTTTAATAAATATATTAATTGCACGAGGTATGTGGCAATGTAATCAAAAGGTCTATTATCATATACAATTCAGTTTTTCTCATGATGTGAACGACTTTACAGTCATTTTTGTATCATCAGAACAGTAATTTAATGTGACAGCAAACATATTATAGACATAGCATTGACTGGTGTAATATAAATGAATAAATATATGAAAAAAAGAAGTATGCGCGATGGAATATACACTGGTTCGGCATTGCAAATCAGTTACAAATCCTATATGGTATTGTTACTATACAATTCAATACACATATCAGTATTATAGTGGCGTTGTGCATGCCAAACATATGTACGCTATGAAAATATAACGTGTGGGTATATTTCAATTATACAACATCTCAATGGTAGAATGCAAATACTGGATTTAGTACAATGTCTCAAGCCCTCAATTTTATGTATATGTATGTCTATGAACTTAAGAAATTATAAGTATTCAGTGCAAACAGATAAATAAAGAATGAAAAACCGTCTGGATTTAAGGCCACACGGGGTTAACAATTATTGATATATATATTTTAAGTAATTGTTATGCATAATCAGTTGACGAGTCTACAATAGGCATTTGTACTCAAGACTTTAACCTATGAATATCTTATAGATAAATAAGTTACAGGTACATAGAGTTTATTGCAGTGAAAGCAGTCAATTATGTAATAATGGTAAAAACGGTTAATTTTGTTAGGGGCGATTATTTCGATCTTTTATTTTACGTCAGTACTGATGTACTTACCTTTCATTACCTTTAAGCACTGAAAGCATTCTCAGTCGAGTAGTTTGAGGTATAATTCACACAAAAAATTAACGGTAATATCACAAGCTTGAAAAAAGTAAAATCACAAAAATACTAAACTCCAAGGAAAAATCAAAAGTAAATTCCCTAATCAAATGGCAAACTAAAAAGTTCAAACACATCAAACGAACGGATAACAACTGCCATATTCCTGACTTGGTACAGGCATTTTCTTATGTAGAATATGATGGATTGAACCAGGTATTATAGCTAACTAAATACGATATCACATTATTATTTATTATTGTCAAATACGACAAACGATCGCGACAACCACTGAATGCATACAACAACGATACATTGCCGGCTCATCTGCATGTTCCATTAAAAAATGATCGATTAGATTGACTAAAACTGTGTCCGCAGTTAAAGAGGTTCTTTAGAAATACAGTGAAACTGTTTACTCGCGTAGTGGTATTAACCACAAAGTGGATTTTTAAAAACAATGAACAACTTCTGGATAATAGTTTCCATTAATAATCTGAACCTATTTTGATCTCCCAGAACTAAAAATTAAAGAAACTCAGACATTGTAAAAAGTCACCAGTGTCTGAGTCGAAAGTAGATGAACCAGGGGTATGTCAAAGAAAATATCGTCCTTTTCCTAAAAAAAATCATCGAAAGGTTGTTGAGAAATAGTCCGTGTCAACTTCACAAGTAATACACTTCTTGAGGTATAAATTCTGCGTACTGACGTTGTTTATCACCTTAATTACATGCTATATTATTATTTTATTACTTTTTATTAATATTACTTTTACTGTTTATTCTGGTTTTTGTGATATCCCTTTGACATAACTGTGTACTTATAAAATATGGATCCCTTCATTGTGTTATTGTTCTATAATATTTGCATTCTTATCTTTCATTTTCGCTTTATCTGTATGATTTTTGTGTTTCGTTGATATATATGACGGGGGTCTGTACTTGTACATCGCGCAGTTGTGGGATATTACCTTAGCCATATTTGGCACAACTTTTTGGAAATTTTGGACTCTCAATGCTCTACAACTTTGAACTTGTTTGGCTTCATAAATATTTTAATGTGAGCGTCACTGATGAGTCTTATGTAGACGAAACGCGCATCTGGCGTACTAAATTATAATCCTGGTACCTTTGATATCTATTTTCTATGATGCTTTTCGTATTCTTGTTTTCGTATTTGCTAGTGCTTTTTCTGTGTGCCTTTTTGTGCTTCTGTGATACATGATCAGGTAGCTCTTCATCAGAAAAAAATGACTGGGTTGATATATCTGTTGGTGGACTATCAGTCCCCGAGGTATCATCAGCTCAGTAGTCAGTATATCAGTACTGACATGATTTTCAAATGGCTTTCAAATATTTGGCTTTGAGCGTTCCTGATGAAGGTAAATCCAGAAAAGTATTTCGGACGCATTTAATTATAAAACGTGTTGTTTTCATTTATTTACAATAAGCCTTTAACGCCTTAAAACGGACTATATTTTGTTCATACTTTGAACGACACAATTATTTTATATCTAAATGTGTGACGTCAAACTCGAGATTCTTCGTCAGAGTTAATGTTTATCTAGCCATCTGTCTGTAAGGATTTTGTCCCAGTACCTTAAACCTTTAATCTTTGTTGGATAGATTTCACATAGTTAAATATATAATAAAAAAGCACTGAATAAGATGGTTATCCGTTCGTCTGGTGTGTTAAGTTTTTATTTTGCCATTTGACTAGGGACTTTCCGTTTTGAATTTTCGTCGGGGTTCGTAGTTTTTGTGATTTTTATTTTTGTTAAATTTGATGTATGCCTTTTCGTGCATCTTTGTTACATTTGTTTTTATAGTGAGTATGATGATAACGCAATGTTGACTGCTGTACCCTTATTTTTGACACATTTACCTATTGTGTCTGTTTGTTTTGTTCACGAATCGTTGTCAATATAATGGAATTTGGTGCGACTGTCATGCAAGTGAGAGATTTAGCTAGGTATAGAGCCAGGTTTAATCCACCTTTTTATACATAAGAAAATGCCTGTACCAAGTCAGAAATATGACAGTTGCTATTCATTCGTTTGATGTGTTTTAGCTTTTGATTTTGCCATTTGATAAGAGACTTTTCTTTTTGAATTTATCCTCGGAGGTCAGTTTTTTTGTGATTTTACTTTTTTCATCACTCATCTACTTAAAATCTATATTTAATGGTCATATTAATTTCTCACTTCTTACAAGTATTGTGATAAACATATTTGATATTTAGACAATATATTTATTGGTATGAGGCTTAGAAACGGGGGAAATGCGAGGTTTTACCGAGCATTTCCCCTGTTTCTTGCCGAATACAAAGAAATGTCATATTGCAAGACACTATACGTATATTGTTTTTATACTGAAATCGATAAAAAAAAAAAAAAAAAAATATGTAACAAATATTGTTAAAAAAAAGTGTTTCCCTCTTGATGAACCATTTTGGTGTATTTCCCTATGAGCGTAGTCTAGGCGGTAAGACATTCACATTTAAGGAATTAGAAAAGGAAATTGAACTTAATTAATAACATTTAATAAACAAAGTATATAAATTACGAATGAGAAGACATAAGTGTAAATTCATAAAAGTTTTCCCTTTGTTAATGGTTGTGCGTTCCGTTGTTAATGAAATACAGTAGTTCCGGTAAGTAGGCGGGGCTTATAGGTTTGTTGAGGTCATTGACGTATAAAGCTAACGCTGATACGAATAGCTTTATCTGTATAGTATAATAGCTGATTGCAGTATAAACATATATAAAAGCAATAGTTGTATACCGCTGATCAAAAGTCATAATTCGATTGAGAGAAAACAAATTCGGGTTACAAACTAAAACTGTTGTCTGTAATGACAAAAACAAGGAGAGAACAAAAGATACCAGAGGGACAGTCAAACTCATAGATAAAAAAAAAAACTGACAACGCCATGGCTAAAAATGAAAAATACTAGCAGACAAACAATAGCACACAAGACACAGCATTGAAAACTAAAGACTAAGCAACACGAACCCCACCAATAACTGGGGGTGATCTCAGGTGCTCCTGAAGGGTAAATAGATCCTGCTCCACATGTGGCATCCGTCGTGAGAATCTTTAAACAGAAAAAAATTCTTCAATACAAGAGAAACAATTGAAATTTTAAACTGATTCAAATACTAGACGTGTATTAACTGGCTATTGTTGAAGATGCCTAGACATTCAAGTAAGCACCTCATACTCTGTTGTTGATTACTTTCTCTTATTGTGTTAGCTGTCGTTCTATAACTTGCAATTGGTGCCTTTTTTCTTGACATCGTCTCCTTTTCCATATCTTTTCAGCCAGTATGGTCAAACTAATGTATTGAACACGCTTTTTCCTTTTCAGTAAAATTCATTCATTCTGACAGTAAGCATTTTGGAATCATAATCATTATTTGAAATTAGATAATATACATTAGAGAACAGTAGGACTCAAAAAACAAAACGAGGTCTTCTTTGATGATGAGACATATTTAGTACTGGAAGAAGCATTGAAGACAGTTTATAAAAAAGAAGGAAATGAGATGGCAAAGGAAACTAATAAAGATAATCAAATATTTTGAGAAATAAGGACAACAGTAGTATACCGATGTTCAAAAGTCATAAATCGATTGATAGAAAGTAAATCCGGGTTACATATTAATACCGAGGGAAACACATCAACTATAAGAGGCGAACAAAGGTATAACAGGAATACTGAAGTGCAACAAAAACAAACGAAACATACATAGACACGAACTTTATAAACAGTGAAAACAAACATATGTTTTGGAGCACAAACAACATCTCAACCTTGACTAATTCATTATATTCATCTGTAATCTGGAATCAATAATGTTTTTTCCCCTCAGGAATAGATTCAATTAGCTGTATTTGGCAAGACTTTAGGAATTTTTTGCCTTCAATGCTCTTCAACTTTGTACTTTATTTTGCCTTTTTAACATGTTCTTATTCTAGCGTAACTGTAGTCATTGGTAGATGAAACACGCGTCTGGCGTAAATATAAAAATTTCATTCCTGGTATCTATGTTGAGTTTATATACTTCTTTTGAAAGTAGGCGTTTGTGGTTGCCCTAACTGCACGATTTTGATTCTCTTCTACTGTCCTGCATATTCAAGTATAGGTGATGCGAAACTAATTTATGTGCTGCCTTCACTAATGGGTTGCAAAAAAGTTTATGTAACAGCACACAAATATTCCTTGATGTATTTTGTCAGTCTTGATATGTCGGAGGAAATAGTCAATCTTTAAATAGAATTCGATTTAAAAAACAATACCTACTTCAACTTACTAGTTTCTATTTAAAAGTACGACTGTTTTTATTTTCGTATGAGTTTCGTCGTCATGTCTTGCACTTTGCTAGTTGACACCATATTTGTTTTGCAATCTCTCAGATTGTCAATGTTTTTTTTGTAGAATTTCAATATTCCTCAATAGTTCCACTTCAGACATAATCTATAATTCCTATGAGTGTTTTGTGGACTGTTGTTTGTATTTTCTTTGATTTTCTATTAGCAATGTGTTGTATATTTATCACCAGCTTATATATATTTAAGCCCTCTCCTTTTTCGTTTCCCCTTTTTTATGAATGTAAAAAGACAAAAAGAGTTTGTTACCGATGAGATTTACCTTTGTAAGTTACAAACTATCACAAAGTCATATAGTGCAAACTATGCATTTATCTTATCAGCCTAGAGATACAAATATTTAACATGATATAAAAAGGAACAATGAATCATTCTCCAATAATATCTCATAATTACAAAAACAAGAATAAAAATTGAATTCTTAAATAAGAAACGTGTAATTGCAGCCGATCTGAGTCGAGATTCTGTTGAAATATCTTCTACCCGACTAACAAATTATGTAACTTAGGGATATTTGGTTTTATCCATTTATACACAACATTGATAACAACTAAGAAAGGTTCGTTTTTATCTGTTGGAAAATCGATTCATACGATTGGGAAGATATTTCAACCTGTGGATTGCATACTCCTTCACGGATCGGATGCTTCAACGTTGACGGGTAACTTAAGTTTAAATATTTAGTCATTTACAATCATGTTCATTTTAACGCTTAATTGTAACGTTACTTATGTGTGTTTCGGGATACAGTCAGCAGAAAATGTTTTAAAACTTGTCATTATTGTTTTTTCAATAATAATGTCCATTAATTGTTCTTCCGGATTGAAAACATGAAATAAGTAAGAAATATTCATTTAAAGTAGGATATGCCTTTCATACATACTCATACATTAACAGTGAAGAGTGGCTCTTTATAACCCCATTTATATTGTTGGAAACAATCATAATATTACAGCTTTTAAGAATACTTAATCAGGACTGCAAATATTCTTGAGACTTATCGAATGAGACTATGTGTCGAGTTTTAGATAACATGTGCCGCATGTGGAGAAGGATCTGCTTATACTTTTAAAACGATTGAGATCACCCCCAGTTATTGGTGGAATTCGTGCTGCTTAATCTTTAGTTTTCTATGTTGTGTCTTGTTTACTATTGTTTGTTATGTTTGTCCTCTTCTTTTTAGTCATTGTGGTACAGTTTTTGTTTGATCTGTGAGTTTGAATGTCCCTCTGTTATATGTCGCCCCTCTTTTGTAAAATATTAGGGTTAGGGTTACCACAATATGCTCGAACTTTTAGTCTTCCTAATGCTTTTTATTTGCTAGGGCAGTTCTTTTATCATTGTTCATGTCTATACTTTTCTCGAATTTATATGCACTGTGTCCAAACCGGAAGTTAGCAAATTTATTTAATTATTTTTCAGAAAAAATGAAATAGTACTGTAAGGATTTTCAGCACTACCTTGTACGCCATGGATTACAGAAAATTAAATCTACATGGACTTCTCACTGAAGAAACACATACATTAGGTACATTGTGACAGAAATTTGCTGTCTCTTACCATTTAAGTAAACAGTATGATCTACGTTTATGTCAATAATCTTGCAATCCAATATCGTATGTTTAACTCACCTTGCCATTTAAACCATGTGATATATATTGTTATGTTTAACAGGTCGGGACCACTACCTTATATGGAAATGCATAAATTAGCATACTTATGTTCTCGCACATGTAATTGTTTATTTACATGTGACGCAATTTATTTTTACCTAGGTTTTTGACCAATCCACTAAATGAGTTACAATGCATGATGGACTACTACGTGTTTACAATCAACCAAGAACACGTGTTATTTACTGAAAAACAACACATTTTTTCGTGCAATGCGGGATTCACAATTTCGCTTAGTTTTTCATTTTGTGTATCCTGATTTATAGTTCGTGATATAAAGTATTACTTCCATGCTCAGATTAACGAAGAGTTGTTTCTATGCGAAGAAAAAAGGGTTTGAATTACCCGATATATAGCCATTAACATCATGTTTGATGATGGGACAAAGATTTCATGTATTGTTCCACCAGAAGCAACGAAACAACAGCGAAAAAACACAATTACCCATGAGACAAACTTACTGGTGTAAAGTAAGCCGTCGATAACAGCAATGTTCGTATATATAGATAATTAAAGGCAAATATGGGATCCTTAAATTTTGTGTTCGTAAAAAAGGCGAAGAAATATTTACATACATGGCAGTGTTAACAAAATCTATAAGTATTTTTGTTGGTCACATTTCAGTAGTTTAACTTGTATATTTTATATTTTGTACAATATACAAACAAAGCATGCAAGCTAACCAAAGTTTTGCTCCACATGCATTAGAAAATAAGCTGTAATGATTTTATCCATATGTATGTGCGACAAGGTGGAAAATTTGATATGTTTTGTGAAAATTGCAGCGTTGGATCTATAATAAAAAAAGAAGATGTGGTATGATTGCCAATGAGACAGCTGTCCACAAGAGACCAAAATGACACAGAAATAAACATTTATAGATCACCGTACGGCCTTCAACAATGAGCAAAGCCCATACCGCTATAAAAGTCCCCGATATGACAATGTAAAACAATTCAAACGAGAAAACTAACGTCCTTAATTATATAAAACTAGAGGCTCTAAAGAGCCTGTGTCGCTCACCTTGGTCTATGTGAATATTAAACAAAGGAAGCAGATGGATTCATGACAAAATTGTGTTTTGGTGATGGTGATGTGTTTGTACATCTTACTTTACTAAACAGTCTTGCTGCTTACAATTATCTCTATCTATAATGAACTTGGCCCAGTAGTTTCAGGGGAAAATGTTAATAAAAATTTACAAATTTTATGAAAATTGTTAATAATTGACTAGAAAAGGACAATAACTCCTTAGGGGGTCAATTGACCATTTCGGTCATGTTGACTTATTTGTAAATCTTACTTTGCTGAACAGTATTGCTGTTTACAGTTTATCTCTATCTATAATAATATTCAAGATAATTACCAAAAACAGCAAAATTTCCTTAAAATACCTATTTAGGGGCAGCAACCCAACAACGGGTTGTCTGATTCATCTGAAAATTTCAGGGCAGATAGATCTTGACCTGATAAACAATTTTATTCCTGTCAGATTTGCTCTAAATGCTTTGGTTTTTGAGTTATAAGCCAAAAACTGCATTTTACCAATATGTTCTATTTTTAGCTGTGGCGGCCATCTTGATTTGATGGCCGAGTCACCGGACACATTTTCAAAATTATATACCCAAAAGATGATTGTGGCCAAGTTTGGATTAATTTGGCCTAGTAGTTTCAGAGGAGAAGATTTCTGTCAAAGATAACTAAGATTTACGAAAAATGGTTAAAAATGGACTAAAAAGGGCAATAACTCCTAAAGGGGTCAACTGACCATTTCGGTCACGTTGACTTATTTGTAAATCTTACTTTGCTGAACATTATTGCTGTTTACAGTTTATCTATATCTATAATAATATTCAAGATAATAACCAAAAACAGCAAAATTTCCTTAAAATTATCAATTCAGAGGCAGCAACCCAACAACGGGTTGTCCGATTCATCTGAAAATTTCAGGGCAGATAGATCTTGACCTGATAAACCATTTTACCCCTATGTTCTATTTTTAGCCATGGCGGCCATCTTGGTTGGTTGGCCGGGTCACGCCACACATTTTTAAAACTAAATACCCCAATGATGATTGTGGCCAAGTTTGGATTAATTTGGCCCAGTAGTTTCAGAGGAGAAGATTTTTGTAAAAGTTAACGACGACGGACGACGACGGACGCCGACCGACGACGGACGACGGACGCAAAGTGATGGGAAAAACTCACTTGGCCCTTCAGGCCAGGTGAGCTAAAAATGAACGAAAAACAAATATGTAACACATAAACAAACGACAACCACTGAAATACAGGCTCCTATACAATATATGTTTTTTGATAGGATAGATATCTTGTCCTTTTATATATTTAATTGGGCCGGTTTTTTTTTGTTTTTTTTTTTGTTTGGATTGTTTTACACAAGTAATTTTGGGGTCATTAATAGCTTACTTTTCAGCATTGGACCTATAACTGCTTACTTTACTAAATTATGTCTTTGTTGGAAAGATGTCTCATTTAGTTTAGTTTAAACATATTTATTTATAGTGGATTGGGAAACAAGTTTTCCAACTTATATTAATCCCTTTCCACTTTGCGGGATGTCTCATTTGGCACTCATACCTCATCTTCTTATTTCTATATACAAAGCACGTTTTAGAAAAAAAATAATAGGTAATATGATCCAGAGACTTTTAATATTGGAGATATTTTACATATGTCAACAGGACAGCAGCCGAACGATAAAAAACCTCTGAGGTATATTTTGTGATAAAATTAGCAACAAACGGATATTATCGATGGATGAAACTATAAAAAATGTATTGAGCTATATACCGTACCCGCTCAGTGGCGGATCCAGGGGGCGGGGGTTCAGGGGGATGGACCCCCTTTTTTTGGACGATCAGTGCATTTGGATGGGGACATGTAGTTGGAACCCCCTCCCCTTTTGTCCAGGGTTAGGACCCCCCTTTTTAAAATGGCTGGACCCACCCCTGCAGCTTCTTTTTAGCATACTGAATATTATGATGTTCTTACTATTAGTTCAGGTCCTGATAAAAAAGATACATATTCAGTACAGAAAGAAGTGTTTCAATAAAAGTTTCGTGTTTTTCTTGTCAGAAATGATTTTGCAATGACACTATACAGGTTTAAAAGAGCTCAAATGATTTTCTTACTGGACAGTGGTCACTTCATTGGAAATTTCACTGTGTCATGTCGTGAAATTAATGCAGGTTCAATTCATAACAATGCACAAAACCGGTTCAACTACTTTTGCAAGGCGAAAAAGAAAGTCGAATCGTGAAGCCAATAAACAATATTTTTTTAATCTGAGCATGCAAATTGAAGATTACGTTATATATTTTACATTAAATATATTTGCAGAATAAAAACTTTGGTAATGAGAGTCCCAGACAATATATTAATTGACTGTTTTCCCACTAATTCCACGTGTTTTAAGTAGTAGTTTACTCGTAGTAGCCCACAATGCATTGTAGTTCATTGAGTCGATTGGTCAGTTTTTCAAGGTCATATTGGCCTTGTGTTTTGGAAATTACTATGCAAATATATTCTGACGTCAGAAAATCTAGAGTTCTCGACCTGTTTAAGTATTATTATAGAAGTCTTTGTTATTCTTTAGGAAATCTTATCATATGAGATCACTGGATTAATTTTAATAGACCTATGATAGAGTTGTCAAGTTATATCCGGAGATTAGATCATTTCAAAATGTAGTTTGGTTTCAAAAACTGGAGGTTTATTTATCCATCCTTATATCGACGATTTGGATGATAATTTGCTGTGGAAGTTACGTATTTTTTTTCTTTTATTACGGCTTCTAAGAGAAAAAATATGGAAACAAAATAAATATGACAATTGTCAACTTACCTCTTCTCAGCAGTAACATTCCCTCTGTCGCATTGTATTACGTTTCAATTGTGTTAATTTTTGTGCACACTTTACGGACTATTTTAACAGGAGCATGTAAATTACACATAACTACTATGAAAAAGAACGATTGAAATCGTTAAAACTATGCGTATATTTTTTAATCCAATTTCCGATTTCCCCCAAAATTAAAAAATCTTATACTAATAACGATAATAAAAACATGCCCAAAATCATGATTGGGCATTTACCAAAAAATCAGATGACCCCGCCTGCCAGCCGACATTACTGATATGGCTAGAAATAGAACATAGAGGTAAAATACAAGTTGTGTCTATTATCTTGAAACCAAGAACAGATTAACAGAAAATAGCTAATATTATCAGCAAGACAAGACTTAAACATAAATCAAGATCGCCGACATCGTCAGTTGATCACTTTTGGAAGCTACTTTCCTTTAATGACAATGTTAACCAATAATTTTGGATATTATCTTGAACACTATTAAAGATAGATAGAAACTGTAAAGATGGCAAAATATAATCATCAACACACGATCTACTAATAAGTTAAATTGCCGAAATCGTCAGTCGACTCCTCATTGGACAATAGTCAATCAATGCCGATTTTGACCTGTTTTGTGTTTATTAAACTACTATGATAGAAAGATATAAACTACACAAAGAAACATAGTTGTCAACAGAAAATCTATAAATAAGTGTCAATATATTTAGTTGAATTGTTATATAAGTTGTTGTTCATTAATGGCGATATTCAATGTTATTTGTGTTATGGTAAAAAACTAAAGAAGATAGATAGAAATTGGATTTGTTATTTTTCCAATAATTATTTAGCGGTTAGGACAATGAGTGCAGAGTGAGTGATATCTGATGTCAAAGAGGAGTTCCGTGTTCTTTCAGTGTTTATCATATTTTTAAGAAATATTACCTTCATTTCAGAATTAAATATTTTTTTATTATCAAAATATATATGTATTGATGTCATATATAATATTCATCACACGAGCTCTTAGAAACCAAAGTATATTTCGTCAATCATCCAATCCATTAAAAGCTAGAAATTGAGCAACACGAACCCCGCGTAAACATAACAGAGGTTCAGGATAACATATCTAGAAGTAATATGTTGAGCCATCTTTAGGAATAAACTTGAAGAGACATCGGTGAAGCGTATCAATATGTCATGTTATGTCTTTATCAGGGTAGAATGGGGTTGTTACCCCACGATTGGATTTTTTATCCAAATATATACAAATTTGTCACCTGTGCTTTAATATTTTATGTAATTGCTTTTATATATTTTACTCTCTAAAACTATGTTATTTGTAGTTAATGAGAAATACAATTCACTTATCCATTCATTCATAAATGCAACGATGATATATCAATGAAAGACACTCATTGTAATTTGCCAATCTACCAATGAAGCAAACTTTGTTTCAAATTGCAGTACCTCTGAAAGAATCTAAGGTCCATGTAACAGTCCAGGGCTTCATAGTCAATGTAGAGAGTCAGCTTACTTATTCAAATGACACACAAAATGTCTTACAGACTATCTTTATCTTCCCAATGGATGATATGTCAGCTGTTTACAAGTTTGAAGCTGATGTCAACAATAAACATATCAAAGCAGAATGTCAAGACAAAGAAAAGGTAAAAGAGGGACTAAATTTTTTTTCAACGGTACATTCAAACACAATAGTAGCAACAAAATGTAAAACATATTAACATGCAAGGTACAATAAAGCTAAATCATAGCAGAATGTTAGGTTAAACTAAAGGTAAAACACGGTAGAATTTAAGGATATAAAAAAGGAAACATAACTGAATTTCAGGAAAAAATCAAATTAAACATATCAGAGTTTCAGGATAAAAATTGATTAAAACACAGCAGAATGTCAGAACAAGAGTCAAGTAAAGCACAGCAAAATATCAGGACAAACAACATGTAAAACACACCAGAATTGCAGAGCAAACATCAAGTAAAACACAGCAGAAAATCAGGTCAATTATCAAGTAAAACACTGCCGAATGTCAGGACAAACGGTCCGAGAACACAATTATCGTCACTTAATGTTAGTTGTCCACAAATATAGTCCCAAGTCAGGACAGTGTGTTATTGGCATTTTTTTTTGTCCCTTCCAAATGTATTTCTACATGTTTAATGCCTCAAATATCAAGTAGGGGATAAAATTACACTGTCAAAATATTTGGGTCATTAATTTTAGAGTAAAGTAGAGATTTGGTCCAGCTGAACAAGGTAAAAAATTAGTACTTTTATAGCTGTCAAAATATTTTAAGACCCCCTTAGCATAAAATTGTTCATATTTTGAGTTAGATTAATTTTCTATAATTTAAATATAATTTGTCCAAAAAGTAGTACAACACACTGTAAACATTTAATTGAAAAAGCTCAGGTGGGATTTGTTTAATTTTAATTTATTATCTAAAGGAAATGCATAACGAAATAATTGTGGTTTCGGACCAAACATCAAGTAAAACACTAGAATTTCAGGACACACATCAAGTAAAACACAGCAGAATTTAGGACAAATATCAAATCAAATATAAATGACGGGATGAACTGAAGGTTAAGCATACAAAATGTGGGGGTAAAAAATGGTAAATCATTGCTGATTGCCAGGAATAAACAACAGTTCAAGCATAAAAGTATGTCAGAAAGAACAAACGTTGTATACAGTAAAATCTCGTGACAAGTATAGGGTTAACTATTATACAGTTTCAGTTTAAAAAATGGTAACACATGGCAAAATGACAGAATAAAAAATAATTGTGCAATAACAAAATGTCGGGATAAAATAAATGGTAAAGCCTAGCAGAATGCTGGGACAAACAAAAGAATGAATATAGACGAATGTCAGGACAAACACATATATGCGTTTCAGCTTAAAAAAGGTTCCACATATCAACATGTTTTGATACATAGAAGGGTAAACCCAGCAGAACAGAATAAATAAAAAGTTGATACAGCAGAATAACAGAAGATTAATAATAGCAGAATGTAATAGGAAAATGAAAATTAAACATAGCGAGATATTATGATAAGCAAATGGTATAAAAAGATAGTTTCAAAGAGGTAAAAAATTAACAAAGGAAACATCTAAACATATAAATCATGGCAAGATGACAAAAAGAACTTATATTCAACATATGAATATGAAATGAATCTTTAACAATTTAGAATTAAAAAGTTTTAAATTTGAACATGATAACTTTTCAAAGGCGGAAGGATATCTGCCACTTTGTTACCGGCTTGCTACATGTTTATTTTGTGGATATGAATTTAAAATAGGTAAATTGTCAGACGTTTGAAAACTTAGTTGGTTTAAAGATGTTTTGTAGAAGAAAGGTGAACTAATCCACTAATGTAACCTTTCTAGTTAAACATGTGTATATTGTATAAAGTTACCTTGTGTAATAAAGTTATTATTAAATTGTGCCATTTTCGGAACGCCTAAAAGCATATTTTTGAATACTTTTCTCTTTGGATTTGCAGGCTAAAATGACTTACAATGACGCTATATCGAGTGGCCACACAGCTATGTTCTTATCTGAATGCGAAACATCTGCTGATATATTTGTATGTAAACTTGGCAACTTGCCATCAGGAGAGGTGGCAATACTGACCATGTCATATGTTGCAGAATTGTCTGTAGAAACAGACGGGAAAATGAGGTTTACATTACCCACAGTGTTGCTACCAAGATATTCACACGGTAAGACTTCAAAGGCTAACAAAAACATAAACATTGTCTAGTATCTTGAAAATCGTTATTGAAAGAGAAAATCTGGCGGAGCAGCTATAATAAGAATTGTTTGTCCAAAATGTTCACACGACTCATTACATGAGTCACTGCTTTTACACGACGATTATCATTGATAATTTATTTATCATTTTTTACTTTCACCATGACAACTATTGTCGATAGTGAAGAGTTGTAAATTAAAAATATGAGATGCGGAAAAATCTTTCAATTTGTCAGTGGACTCCTCAAATGAGGTGTTATGAGATTTAACCTTCTAATTACCGATATGTATTATTTATGCGTTTGTTTTTATCTTTAGCAGATAGAGAGAAGTTCGAAGGCCAAAAAATAGTCAGCTAAATCAGTGCTACGCACAATGCGAATCCATCAAGGAGTGATTACCAATGCAAATTAAAGGGGTTTCTCAAACTATTTTTTGATTTTTTTTGTGGAAAAATAGAAGATAGTAGTTGTTGTCCTTGATTTTGACTTATATTTGTTGTTTTGCCAGATATCACAAGAGATAAGGGGTACCTCATAATGTTTACCTAGCCTAGTGGTTATTGATTACATTCTTAAAACGACAAAAAATAATTGAATTTGAGTGCGGTAATTGACACGTGATGATAGTTGACATTTGCCATAGACACAAGCGTTAAATAAATGCTTATTAAACAAAGCTCATACTTTGTATCATAACTATCTATTATATTTCAGATGTTGGACATTGCATAGTACCTGGACGTGAGTTTATTCCTGGTAAAGTGGAAATAAGAAATCCATGTTTATTGAGTTTCAGTGCTACTCTGTCTGGTTGCTATAGTATTAAGGATGTAAGCAGCCCTTATGACAAACTCAATGTCAAAATCAATGAAGATAAATTATCTGCTTCCGTGAGTATTTTCTTGTATTACAGTGTGTAAGATCTGAAGGCAAGATGTTAGTGACATGTTTAGCATGTTGAGTGACGAATCATAGTCCTTTGGAATCATTCTTACAAAAAATTTGCTATTTTGTCTATGAACTATCGCAAAATATCATCTGAACGCAGTCCTAAAACATTATGTTCTAATTATTTAGTTTTCTGACGTTTTTCCGAACATGCACGCTGCAACACATAAATTTAACAGATAGACAGAAAATATTTTGTCTGATAATTCTAATATTTGTTTTCTTCTATCTAAAATGGCATGTATCTTAACAATCTTTCAAATAGCAAGACTTTGCATTATACACACGCAAACAAGAAAGAGCGGGAATAAGATGCTATATATTTGTGAGACAAGATTTTAAGTGTCTTAGTCAGTATAAAACCATAATTGTTTTTAAATATATTTCTTTCAAGATTGATTTAGCAGAAGAGTGCATGTTCGACCATGATTTAGTGTTTGATATACTGTATGATAATATAAATAAGCCAGAGATCATTTTGGAGCTAGGAGATAAAGAAAAAGGTTAGTTCAAGTGTTGATGCATTTTTCATAACTGCTGTATATAACATAAGTTTCTTTGATACATATATATGACGTGGTTTCGTACTTATACATCCTGTCATTGTGTTATTGTGTTATTGTATATTTTTGTATTCCTGACTTTCATTTTTGCTAATGTGCTTTTTCTGTGTACCTTTTTGTTACACATATGTTTGTTTTTATAGTGACAATATCATATATTGACTGCTGTATTTTTGACATTTGTACCGATTATGTGTGTGTGTGTTGTTCACACATTGTTGTCGATATAATGGAATTGGATTCGACTGTCAAACAAGTGAGAGGTTTAGCTAGCTATAAAACGTGGTTGAATCCACTATTTTTTTTACAACATACTATGCCGGAACCAAGTTCGGAATATGACAATTGTTATTCATTCGTTTGATGTGTTTTGTGCTTTGGATTTTGCTATTTGAATTGGGACTTTCCAATTTGAATTTTCCTCGGAGTTCAGTATTATTGCGATTATACTTTATTGATGTAATAATCTCATAATCTTTAACAAAATGTTTTTTAAACAAATGTGATTTCTTGTAAAATTATAAATGATCATTAATATGAGCTACAGTTATTGATAATTGAGATATTTTATTCATTGTTTTCAATTCTATACGGTGATTAATTAGTCCTATCATTTGCCGCTGAATAAAAAGAAGCTTGCATAATCAATTAACTTCACATTTATCTACATATATGATACACTCTAACAACATAACTTGAAATAACTATGTTGAACTCTAACATCCCAACGAAACCTGAAATAAAAGTATTATATGAGGAAGAATGGAAAAATCAACATTAACTGAAAAAAAGTCAATATACAAATGATTCAAAATCGTTAACTTTTCTTTCTAACTTTCCAGTTTCGTTTCTCTGTTCGGGTATCGTATATGTGACGTAATTTTTCTGCTGTTTCAGAAATTTCATATATTCAAATTTTTAATGCCTTTTCACCATCGTATGTGACGTAATTATTAATGCCTTTTCACCGTCGTATGTGACGTCATTTTCATTATTTACTATGTTGAGGCCTGGACTGAGTCGGGTGTGTCTATTCTGTGTTGGTCATTCATTATGTATTCGTGTTTGTTTTATGTCATGAGTTAATACTTCAGTTTCATTATGTATATCTGTTATATTCATTTGATAAAATTTACTGTTTGCAATAGCATTAATTGTTCTAAATAATTAGGATGTTCTTATCCCAAGCATACAAACTTAGCCGTATTTGACACAACCTTTTTCAACTTTTGATCTTCAGTGCTGTACAACTTTGTACTTTTTTTCGCTTTCGATCTTTTATATCTGGGCGTCACTGGTGAGTCTTGTGTGGACGAGGCGCGTTTTTGGCGTATTAAATTTTAAACCTAATGCTTTTTGTTATTCATTAATCATGTGTTTCTTTGTCTAATACGTTTTCCTATTTATTTGTATTGTAGTTGTCATTTCTATGTTATATTTAACATTGCCATTAAAGTGCGAGGTTCGACATGCCACAAAACCAGGTTCAACCCACCATTTTTTCCTTTAAAAATGTCCTGTACCAAGTCAGGAATATGGCCATTGTTATATTATAGTTCGTTTCTGTGTGTGTTACAATTTAACGTTGCGTCGTTTTTTTCTCTCTTATTTTTGAGTGTAAATTGACATTGCAATAAGACGTGTCACGGTACTTGTCTATCCCAAATTCATGTATTTGGTTTTGATGTTATATTTGTTATTCTCGTGGGATTTTGTCTGATGCTTGGTCCGTTTCTGTGTGTGTTAGTTACATTGTAGTGTTGTGTCGTTGTTCTCCTCTTATATTTATGCGTTTCCATCAGTTTTAGTTTGTTACCCCGATTTTGTTTTTTGTCCATGGATTTATGAGTTTGAACAGCGGTATACTACTGTTGCCTTTATTTATCTCGTAAAATGTAATGGAGGAGTATCAGATAATTTTTCGCTAATTTGTTGTATCTTTAATAGTTATCCCACGATGACGCGGTGAGTCAGCCGAGTGGGATATTTTACATTTTTACAAACTATTTTACATCCCAGCTGTTTAAGATTAGACGAAAAACCATTTACAATTCACAAAATCTAGTTTTGAACGCCACAGAACCATTATAATATACTTTATACATTACTTTATGATTTATTATAAATTATACCCTTTCTGACCCCCGAACACGTTGAGTAGATATCAAACAATGTCAACTCGCCTCACTGGCCAATCGGCCCAACCTTTATCGCCACTTTATGAAAAAAATCGCCTCACTCTTGTTTACCGACTCACCCCACTTTTGAAAAAGTGTAAAATCAAATTGAACAATCACTGACAACTCACATATTAACAAAAAGGGTTTAAACCCTACTGAATAACGGTCTGCCAACTCGCCCCACTTTTAAAAATATCTTGCTTTCTTTAAGTATGTTAAAATACTGACAGTTTGTATCCAGTCGTCCTTGTGTAGTGGTTGTGTCGTGGCTTGATATGCTAAAGGTCTTGAGTTCGAATCCCAACATAAACACTGGATTTTTTCTACGTGAATTTTGATAGATAGTCTTTTCCGTATAATTGTATATTTAATTATAAGTTTTATAGTGCAACAGGGGTGATCCGGCTCAGATCACCCCTGTTAGAACAAATGAGCTGGGATGTAAGAACAGTGACAGTTAAAAAAGGAAAATAAATTCCGTATTGTTTTTAAAACGATGCTATATTTATAGTGTTTCTTGAGCATACGATTGTATAGCAAACAAAAGGAGTTCTCTGGTAATCCCCCTTGACATATGTTTGTATCTTGTAACTTCGGGAATTTGATACATGAAGATTGGATTTTATTAAGCGAACTTTATAACACCTGTCTTATACATACGATTCGTTTAATTCGGCGTCATATCTTGACTTACATCCAAAAGTTTACAATGAGGGTCGGTTGAGAACAAACTTTTACCTCATCAGCGAGATAGTTTTAGCTTTCAAGTTGGTATGATACCATATACTTCTATCTTGATTTTCTTGATTTGCATATGGTAGTACAAATTTGGATATAAGCATTCCATTTTTCCCATGTGAAACCCGTTGTTTTGCACATGCTATTACAGATCTGGGGACAAACGTTTTCTGCTTTGTGGGTGGTCATTCAGTCTCTTTTCCACAAGATAGTAGGCATAAATATGCATACTAGTATGCAAGCAATTAAGTACACAAACAGTTTTTTAATGTTTGACCAGTTGAATATGATTCTATTTTCAGATGGCTTGCTGAGGGAAGATTTATTGATGTTGAACTTTTATCCTGATTTAAAGAAAGGTGTAGAAACTGAAGACATCAAAACAGAATTCATCTTTATGATTGATAGATCAGGTCGGTTCATACTGAGATGGAGTAGGCTAAATAATATTGAGATTACATTTCAGAAATGATATTGCCAAGGTAACGATAGTAGAATGCATAACACTTTCTGGTCTGTGAATATATTTATCCGTCTGTTATTTTGTCTGCTTGTATATCCTGTAACTTGTTGAGATTTGGTTAAAGATAGTAAACCTAATATTAATGAACTTCATATTGATGGTCTCAAATTGAAACTAAGTTGACAACTTAGAATATATCAAAATACTTAATAATAATGTAGTCTGTCAAATTGTTATTTTTGTCTAAAAAACAACAATAGATCAACCAAAAATGGACAACAGAGGTAAACAATAGGCAGAAGAAACATAAGAAACAATTAGAATTAATAAGTTCATGAAAAACCTACAATTTCATGGCAAATATGTAAAAAGACGAAAAGAAAAACAACGGACTACAAAAAAATTAAGACTGAGCAATATTAACCCATCCAAAACAATCTTAATAGCTCAGAAAGGGGTTTGAGCAGCCTGATTCCGGCGTATTTCCGATGGGAGTACGGTGATAAGATTCATCCTTTGAAATAACATTTTGGTAAAATATGACGGGATTGGGGCCACGAAATGTGGAACAGGTCCGTGGTCATCTTTGACACAGATATTCAACAACATCATGATGTAGGTTAAAGTTCCGAAAGGATGACTTCAAATTTATCTCGAGTAATCCTTGTAAGAATTAACCTTCTTTCAAGCAAGTCACTAGAGGGAGCAGAAGTTCAGCAACATCGTTCGTCCTAAAATTTAGATTCCATAACTTATTTGATGTTTCATCTTCTTGTGAAGTAAGAAACTGTATTGAAACAATTTTATAACTTCACGAATTTAAATAACATTCGAAGACTAAAAAATCTATAAAACAAAACATGAAGGTTTAAATAAAAGAGAACATCCGACAGCCTTTGTCACAGTATCTAGTTTGAACAAATTCATTTACGATTCGTAATTTTCCAGTCTGTTTTTTTTTAATTTTTTTTTATATCTTTATGAGAGTTTGGATTAGTTTACTTGACTTGTAAAATGACGAATGATGTCTTCTACACCAAGTCCATAGGAAAAGGTATATTTTTTACCTATATCTATCCGTTTGTTTGTCCTTTTTCAATCCTTTTATTAGTCCATCAAGTTAAATTTCTGTTGCATTTTGTCAGAAAATATGACTTAAATGTTCCTGAAGTTTTGTATCAAACTTTATTACAGCATGCTGCACAGTGTATTTGGGGTTATACTCATTGTAAGTTAACTTCTGGTTAACTGTATTTTTACAATACTAGATAATCTGCTTTAAACTTTGATGTAACTTTTTTTCTTTTTTGAAATATAAAATCTGTGAGAAACCTGATGATTTTTGCTTCCCAATTGTCAATTACTCATTTTGCACGAGAAACATACCCTCTGTCCTATCGTATGGTAGTTACATATCACAATTAATATGTTACGCTTGTGCATTTTCACAGGACACATACCTCATTCAAAGGAAGTGTGCTCGTAACATAAATACAAAACAGTTTCCGCCTTAGATTCATGATTTTTTCTGCGGGCACCAAGTATGCACTTTTAATAGTTGACTTTTTCCTTTATTGTTATGAATCACAGTTTATGGCCAAACTGAGTAAAGAACTGTCTAAATTCCATTTTATTGATAAATTCAACAACACTTACCATTTCCTTAACGGTATTTTTTCGTTAAATGTCAAAGAATTCTCTAAATAAAATGCTGCATTTTATCGAAAAGAACTTACTTTAAATAAAGCAATAATTTTCCTTTGGTACATTTATATTTTACAGTATAACACCAATGACTCTTCACAATAATTTACGATAAAAGGGATGATTTTTATTTTACCTGTTGTTGAATTTGACATTTGGGACGATGATTTTTATTTTACCTATTGTTGAATTTGACATTTTGGACGATGATTTTTATTTTACCTATTGTTGAATTTGACATTTTGGACGATGATTTTCCTATGGTACCGTCTTACTTTCGCTAAGCTCTTTTCTGTAGTGACGTTTTGGATTTGAATGAGTGTAGTCTTTGTATTACTAGTAGTATTGGCTAGAGGTATAGGGGGAGGGTTGAGATCTCATAAACATGTTTAACCCCGCCGCATTTTTGCGCCTGTCCAAGTCAGGAGCCTCTGGCCTTTGTTAGTCTTGTATTATGTTTAATTTTAGTTTCTTGTGTACAATTTGGAGTTTAGTATGGCGTTCAGGGGCCAGCTGAAGGACGCCTCCGCGTGCGTGAATTTCTCGTTGCATTGAAGACCTGTTGGTGACCTTCTGCTGTTGTCTGCTCTATGGTCGGGTTGTTGTCTCTTTGACACATCCCCCATTTCCCTTCTCAATTTTAGTACGCAAGGGATTTCGTTACCACAAATTACTCAACACCTTTACTAAATGTTTCCGTAGATACAAAGATTCAGTCCGAGTTAGTCTATCAATCCTTTAAATAAATTTATTACTGAAATTAAATCTTTGAATGTAGTTTTTTTGGTATAAATATTGATTTTGTTATCATCAAATTAAAATCATACTAAATACTACACATATTTACTTTCAAAATACACTAAAAAGGGTTACGGTTAAACGCTCACACACATGTTTGAACACTCTTTATGTGCCTGCCCCAAGTCCGGAGCCTGTTGTTCAGTGGTTTTCGTTGGTTCATGTGTGTCATATTTGTTTTTCACATTATGCCGTTTGATTTTCCCATTGATTTGTTTTCATATTTATCATGTATAAGGGTCTTTTTTAATAGTTGACCTTACGGTATGTGTTGTTCTCATTGTTAGAGGCCGTACGATTGCATAAAACTTCTCACACCAACTTCATTGATAGAAGAGGGGCAAACGATACTAAAGGGACAGTCAAACTCATAGATAGAAAATAAATGACAACGCCATGAACAACAAAAAAAAAAACCCAACCCAAAACAGACAAATACTAGTACACAAGACACTACATAGAAAACTTAAGACCAAGCAACACGAGCCCCACCAAAAACTTCATTGATAATTGTCTCATTGTCAATAATACCACATAAATCCTTTCTTTTAGGATCACCTTCACAATTCGCGTAACCGATTCGTATGCAAATCGACATAGACAAAGAAAAATATCCTACCGTTGTTTTAGCACATAGTCTCGCTCGTTTTGAGTTTATGCAATACCGTCACTTTTATTTTTTTTCTTTGATTAGTATGATCTTAATTGATTAAGGATATTTTGACTTTGGTAAATGCCTATTATCGCTATTTTGTGTATTTTTCCTTTGATAATGATTTATGATAATTTTCCTATCATGCTACTCGCTTGAGATGGAAAAATTTTCGCTCGAAAACTAAAAGACACGTGACGTTGCTAATGAAATTGACATTAAATTGACAACGTCGTTATAGGTAAAACAGCGATAATCAGATAATAATTAATCTATAATTACCCCTTATTTGCCAAGTACATGATGAACGATTATTTCTATGTGTTGTTAATTCAATACATTGTTACTCATGATAATATAAAAATCAATTTGATATAATTGTAAATCTGTGTCAGTGTCAACGATATTGAGTTCCAAAAGGAATTGGCTCAGCCTTACTAATCCTACCAAACAAAACAAAACTGTTATATCAGCAACATATGATTCCTTTAGAAAATAACTGCAATAAATTTAGTATTTTTTAATAATCTACCATTTATTTTACAGAAAAAACGTATAGAAATACATTATACAAATAACTTTTCATAGTTTTTATCTGTAATGTTGGATTGTAGTATACATCACTTTATATATATTTTTTTCTAAGGAAAAATAGTATTAGAGTATAATGTTTCGACTTAGGTCAAAAATATATTTCGTTTGAATAGGAAGTATGCGGGGACAGAGGATACAGAAGGCAAATGACACATTACTTCTGTTGTTGAAGAGTTTACCTGTTGGGTGTCTGTTCAATGTTGTATCGTTTGGTTCAGATTTTGAGTTGTTGTTTAAACAGGGGTAAGTTGTTTTATGACACGTGATTAATAAGCAATATCATACAATCTAAGCCAAAATTTAGAACTGTGTTGGAAACATATGCATAAGTTCAAGTAAATGCTAATGGCTATATTACATTGATTTTTATCGATTTTGATGGTAACGTAAGAACATGTCCCCAAAAGTAGTATGTCAAATATCCTTAACGGTTATTCTGTTATTCAAGGATATTGAATATTAACTTTTGGGACCCGATAGACTTTAAAAAAAAAAGTCCAGTGCCCATGAGTTTTTATATATTGAAATAAAGATCTTACATAAAACGGTTACAGTTTTGTGTGAATCTGACTACCAGTTTAACAATGAATTTTTATATGTGATGCCGTTATTCAAATGAACTGTGACAAGATTCACAGGGTACATGATGATAATAAAAAAAGTTTATATTATTGAACATAAGTGGGTATTTATTCTTCTTTAATTACTGTAATTGTCTAATTGATGAATTGATATAAAGTAGTAAAAAGTTCAGATTTTTGTTAAATTGTTTTAACTGTATCTTTTGAAAAGGAGTGAAGAGTATAACGAGGAAACATTAAAACAAGCAATGTTATTGCATAAAAAGATGAATGCAAATATGTTATATACCGACATTTTACGACCACTTGAAAATATCTACAGTAAAGACTGTAAACAGGGATATTCACGACAGGTAAATGTTATACACATGTAGCCTTTGTTTGAGGTCGATACAAGGATATATTGACCTGAAAGAAGTATATTGACTGAGGACGAAGTCCGCAGTAGATATACTTCTTTGGGTCGATATATCCTGTATTGATTTCATATTTGTTATATTATTAATTTCAGACCTTATCAAAATCGTCATTTATTTTGTTGGACTTTTATAAATATCATATTGTCTCCTTGACAATAACAACATATTAGTTGTTTAAGAAATAATTCATGGAAGCCATGGATTTGTTGGAAATTTACACATGTCCTGGGCCGTGATATTCGAATTTTATCCTGAGCGTTAGCGAGGGATAATATGTACCGATTATCAGGTTATCTGCATGTTGATATCGTAAAATATCAGCTGCGAGACATAATATGAAGCTTTTTGTCGAGTGAGCGTAGCGAACGAGATCAAAAAGCCTTCATATAATGTCAAGCAGCTGATATTTTACAATATCTATATGCAGATAATCTGATAATCGATTTATCGGGCTATATTTGCGTGTTTCAGAAGTGTTTTCTTTGTTTCACCAGCACACAAAATATGACTTGATAAGTTCGGGTCAAAGTTATTAACGTCGGTTCAAACATTATGACGTCGCTGATATGTCCGGGTCAAAGTTATTAAGGCCGGGTCAACGTATTTGACGTCACAAAGACATGATACGGAATAATATTAAGAGCTGAACAGAGTGATATAGACAGTGGGACGACCGATAATAACGAATATCACGGCCCAGGCCATGTATAAATTTACAACAAATCTATGACTTCCATGAATTATTTCGATTCTAATAGGACAAATAAGTTTATTCAAATACTGAAGCGAGTATGGGTAAATGTATGCCGTGTGTGTAGCTGTTCTGTTTTACTCCTTGTTAGATAAAGCTCAAATATTCTCATAAATCTTTAGCTTGCATTGATTATTTCGTTAATAACCGCTAGAAAAAAATGTGTTTAACAATTCTCAAACCCAATATTTGCGATTTTCAATTTACATGACATTGTTTTCTCGTAAGCTACCGTCAAAACCAAAATTGACATTTCGCAACGATGGAGCTACCATGTTGACTCGCTGAAATCAGTTAATATGCGAATAATGCAATAGAATAGAAATAAAACAAAACCTACCTCAGAAATCCATTTTAATACAATATTATACGAACTTCGATGATTACAAAAAAAATTATATTGTTTTTATACTGCAACTAAAATTAGTATATTGATAGCTTTTAAAATCTTAACATAAATATCAACATAATTTTCATCCCATAATGAACATCTGATTTTGGAGAAAGTGTTCCATGATGAAATTGACATTGCACAAAATATAGCTGTGTTACTATATTTAGGAAATAAACACAACCGGTTGTAGTATATCAAATCTTTTTATTATGCATCCGAATAAGAATAAAAGTGCTTTTGTCTTTTGTTTTATTACAATTTCGAATACAATAAAAGCGGAAATGCGTTTGCAAATAGGTTCAAATACATGTGGATTTACGTGGGAGGTATATTGTAACATGCATTATTATGTATATTTCTGAGTCTGCGCTAGGTATAGATATCGAGAATTTTCACACGGTGTTGTTTACAAAGCGAAAGAAGCGCGTCATATTATAATATTTCATTTACTTTTTTTCTTTTGTTTGTTTGATATCTTATATATTTGAAGATTTTTTCGTCAAATAATAAATCATAGATATCATTTGTTTCCAAACATTTAACAGTATCCTGAAATTCATTACATGACGTTTAAAAGTATATCAGTTTTTATATATTCTAAAAATAACCGTACTTTTTGCTATCCGCCGTTTTCTCTCTTCCTCCGAAAATATAGTTTAACATTTGACTATTCATAACAAATTAAATTTGTTAAAATATACAAATTAATAATATAACTGAATACTATGTGCATAAGAAATTTCCTATTATACATGTTATAAACGGAATCCCTCCTTCATTCCATCTATTGAATTTCATCATGAAAATTCAACTCATCAAAACAAAGATGCTAACAAAAAAGTTGTAGTTAAAAGACAACTTTACAATGAAGTCAACAAAATAGTTTCGTTGTTGATAGTAATTTTTTTATCTATGAGTTTATTGTCCCTCTGGTATCTTTCGACCCTCTTTTTTTGACAAAGATGCAAATAAAAAAGTAACTAAAAGAAAAATATGACAAGGAATAAATGCTCCTAATACTGTGGATTTTGCAGGGATAGGTTAACCACGAATTTTGAAGTTTTACGAAAATCTTATATTTCACAGACTTGTATGCAGATTTTAACAAAACCACGGAATTAAATAACCATATGCATGAAGACACAGTTTTTCTTCTATCCACAAACAGTAGTTTTAATTAAACGGAAAGAATTTACAGTAGTAAAACATTAGTCAGTTAACTAAAACTTAAGACAATTCCTTACAGAAGTTTCTGCCTTTTGTTTCAATATTGCAATTAGCTTGAATACTATAATGTACAGAAATAATGTTTGACAGAAAGAATGTTTGACAGAAAAAAAACTCCTGAGAAAATTTATTACCGAAGACGAGTTTTACCGATATTTGTGTTTAAAAAAAAATTAAAACTCGATGGAAAGACATCATCAGCGTCACAACTAAGTCTTAATACAGCAAGTCATGTATTCTAGAATAACCTCTATACCCTATGCACAATGACACAATGCACTTGTCTATCGGAGAATACTAATTGACTAGGAACAGGGGAGATAACTCTTGCAAAATGTTTTTGTCAATTCAAATTTCAACAATTTATTTCCAAGGTTTGTTAGATAAGAAACTGTAAAGGATTCGACTCGGCCACATTTTCCGTGCATGATAAAAAAAAAAAATTGGAAATTATAATTCTTATTTTAAAATATCGTTAAGTAAACATTTTTATATCGTAAAAAAAACTGTCTAAACAATTTTGTAATTTAATAATTTGAATAAGCTTATGCTTAGTGTGGATATGTGAGTTTGACTGTAGTGTTGACAGTAAGTCTTTAATTTTGAATACCAATAGTTATATTTTAATAAAATTCTTTTTCTGTAAAAATACGAAGAAATGGAAGAAAGGCATCCTTCCATTTCAAACGATTTAAAATTATTTATCGGATTATTTTATGTTTAATATATGAAAGATTCCAAGGGAAAAATTAGGGTATCAATTCATGAATATCATTTTCATGTCCATTGAATAAGTCAAACGCATTGATCAAGACGTTACTTATGTAACTCTTATCTTTTTATTTGGTGATACAGTGTTCATATGGACATGAATTTATATACAGATTCACATTGAATATATAACATTATATACTTTAAAAATTGTAAAACAAAAAATCTTCAGGTCAAATGATTGTAGATTCGGTATGTTTTTTTTTTAACCAGTATTCACACAAAGGAATCTAATGAGTTGCATATATGTTTTTTTTAAAGATATTTCTACTGACTGATGGAGGCGTCGGTGACATGGCCGAGGACATAATACAACTAGCAAAGAAAAATAACGGAAACACGAGGTAACTTAAAGTTACAGCACAGAAAATATAAAAAAAAATATAGTACTGTTTCGGTGTATCCCAAAATGTCTTTCAAAATGAAACAGTTATAGATGGAAAAATTTAAAACGTTAACATCTTCCAGATATATTTTTTTTATTATCAGTGACACATTGAAAACTATAACAGGTATACAGAAAGTATGAAAAAGAGAAAGAAAAGAACCCCGATCAAATTGAAATCATTTCTCAGTGAAGGACCTAATATCGTCCCCCGTCAATTATTAATTGAAATGGGTGTCGTAATGTCATACACAATTCACTTCATACTTACTGTTCGAAATGGATAAAACAAAAAAGCTTTCTATGTTGTAATGTTATACTATTGTTCCAGAAAAGGGACAAGGTTTCGTACCATTAAAACATTTAATACCGCGGCAAATGTTTGCACCAGTTCTAAGTCAGGAATTGATGTACATTGGTTGTCGTCTGTTTATGTAGTTCATACGTGTTTCTCGTTTCTCGTTTTTATATCGATTAGACCGTAGGTTTTCCCGTTTGAATGGTTTTACACTAGTAATTTTGGGCCCTTTATAGATTGCTGTTTGGTGCAAGCCAGGCTCCGTGTTGAAGGCCGTACCTTGACCTATTATGGTTTACTTTTATAAATTTTTACTTGGATGGAGAGTTGTCTCATTGACACTCATACCACATCTTCCAATATCTAAACAAATCTTTGGACTCTTTTTTAAGTTTAGTAATTAACAAAGTTGATATACGCCTACGACATTGTAAAGAACATTTTACTCTTAACAACAACCATACAAACCCTAAACTTAACTAAAAGAACTCGCCAATGAATTTGTTTTTCTCCCGGCTGAAAAAGCTGCTTATACTATTATTATTATTTTACGTAAATTTTAAATTAAACATATCTTTATTCTTAAAACCTTCGTCAATAAAATGGTATACAGAAGTTACATGCAATAAATAGTACAGTTATAAATTAAAATCAACATAATATGTACACTATTTACAAATCTATGTTGAGATTAGCGAGGAGAACACACACATGAATAAAAAACATAAACTACGTATTTACAAGCAGAACCAAATACAATGAAAGTTTCAACTATGTACTGGCTTCCGAAGCTACACAAAACTATGGAAGCGCATATGGTACACCCCTTGGAAAGTTATTTTGTTGCAAATAAGTCGGAATTATTAGTTAAATTGTGTGTAATAAGCTGGAATGAAATCATCATGAGAAATCAACTTGTCGGAATGATGAAGAAAAAGTTTCATTACAATGTCGACTTGCTGATATAAATATATTGACATGGTAATAAAAAGTCGACATGTTAAATTCAACTTGTTAATTGATTAAACCGACAACTTATTTGATGATGAGATTAAACCACGTGACCATTTTGGAAAACAAAACATGATCTATCTTTAAACCATTTTCATATGTCGTTTGTATAATGTGTTGCGGAAGAGTGTCGCTATCCATTGAGTTAAATTTCAAATTAAAGTTCGAGTTGATGTTCTGAGTTATTTGGTATGATAAGGGGTAACGGTAGTCAAAGTACTAAAAAAACACTATTTCGAACATAAGGGGGATATCCCCACACTAGTACGGCTTTTCTCCCTTTTATTAACAGTTTTATTAACTGTAATAAAAAAACCTAACCTTGTATAAAGATAAGAAGATGTGGTATGATAGCCAATTAGACATCTCTCGACCACATATCAAATCATGGAGAAGTAAAAAAATTTATGTCACTGTATGGTCTTCAACCATGAGCAAAATCCTTACCGCATAGTAAGCTAAAAACATCTTAAAATGACACTTGCAAATAAATCACACGAGAAACATACGATCTAAATGAAGAAGACGCCGACGCCATTGAGGACGACGGAATAAATATTTGCTGTGTGTCACTTCCGTGACATTAATGTCGAAGTCTCGACACAAATCCAATGACTCGTACTTTGTTGTCAACAAATGAAACACTTTTAATCATTTCATTAATTAACTGTTTACAAAACTGTTTACAAATCTTTTGAACTTTTGAAATACATTTCTACCTCAGGAATAGATTACCTAAGCTGTATTTGGCAAAACTTTTAGGAATTGTGATCCTCAATTCTCTACAAATTTGTACTTTATTTGGCCCATTAAACTTCTTTGATTCGAGCGTCACTGATGAGTCTTTTGTAGACAAAACGCGCGTCTGGCGTAAATACAAAATTTTAATCCTGGTATCTTCACACCAAAGTTACAGGGAAACAACAGATAATATATGTTCAATTGTCGTAACCACATTCTTGTCCTCTTTTACCACAATCCTGTCCTCTTTTCCTCGAAGATGACCTACTGCATTGGACCAAATCACCGGGTTTGTAATTTCACAATGACACGTTGAGCAGGGTCAGCTTACTTTTCCCGGAGCATCGAGATCTACACCAGATTAGATGAATTTACACTAACCAATAATACTGATATATTGAGTTAGACAGCTGCAACTGATTTTTATAGTTTTTGTTGTTTATTTATAAAATGCCGATCAGACCAATTCGATGATCCCGATTGTCCAAATTTCCACGACCGAAAGTGACAAAATTCTTGATTGGACCTGTTTACGACTTCTACCCGACTGCTATACGCGCTTAAGTAAACCATTCACGACTCCTTGATGATTCCATCACGACTCCAACCCGACCACTAATTGAATACATATTCCATAAATCCGACCAATTCACGATCTCTACACGATCTTTACTCGACTAGCTAGACCTAATCAACTATGCTCGATCTCAGCCTGATCTCTGCCAGAACAAATCTACTTGATCGTATAGGGGTTGTAGGGATAGTCGGGCATTGCTCGGGTATTTACAATTTCAGTATAAAAACATCTGATTCTTTTTTTACATTACCCGCTGCAGCGGCAGAGGCAATAAGTGATACCTTTGTCCTTCCGTTAGTACGTATACGTACGTCCCAACAATGAGTTTCCGTTCCCTTATTTTATTTTGCCTAAATCATTTTGAAGCGTAATATAATAAAACGCAGATCAAGTGCGACTTTGGGTGGTGTTACTTTTACCGTTCTTGGTAATGACTCTCCATAGCGTTATATGCAAGCTGGGCATTATTTGTCTCCAATGAACATGTTCCCCATTTATTTGGTTAGATTCAGTAGTTCACAGACAGTCTGAGTAAAAATATACATTTAAAGTATCTAGATGGAAATAAAGCAGTTGAATTGTTTTGTAATGTGGTTAGAGCTCAAGTAGACAGATTGATAGCTGTGACGGAGGTTGCAGAGAGCGTAGAAGACCAGTAAATTAAAAAGAGGTAGACAGCAAATTGAGGGGTGCCTAGAAATCTAGGTGATGCAGTGGCTTGCTTACAAGGCGACCAATGTGTGTGTAGTATAAATTGTAATCACAAAACATACTGAACTCCGAGGAAAATTCAAAACGGAAAGTCCCTAATCAAATTGCAAAGTCAAAGGTAGCTGGACAAAGAGGATCCCAATGGTTATAAAAACTTACTAAAAGTTATTTAGGACGCTGATTTGTTATGGGAGTTTTACTGCTTTTTTCTTCAAAATATGTCAATGGATTAATACTGATGTTAGACAGCAGTATACATAAATTTTACTGCCCTCTTTTCCCTGCTTTCTTACAAATTAAGCATATAGTTTGTGTCATACATGTGCATATGTATGCAACCAGTTATTTCCATAGATTTGATACAAAATTTAGTTCATTGGTTCAAGATATTTCTTTTTGGTGTATCAATGGCAACAAACTGCTTATTTTTACTAATAATGTTGGAAAAAAGGGTGAAGATGACACATATTTCCCCAAAATTTGGCCAAAATTAGAATTTCAATCCACCGGAGAATACCTTTTTTTGAACTGTTTACATATATATGTTAGCGGCAATAAGTGAAATTAGGCATTAAGCTTAAATCCTAGGCAATAAGCTAACGCCTAGGCAGTAAGTCTATTGCCTAAATGATGTTAGTCATTAGTCTTAAATCCTGAAAAATGTGAGCAGGCATTAAGCTTAATGCCTAAAATGTAAATGCGCGTAAATAAAAGACATTTATTCATTTAAATTAAAATATTTTTGTTACATAATAATATTATGATAACTGTGGCCTGTTTATCGACACTGTCCTAAGATTAGTCCTATAAGATATTCTTAGGACAGAAAATATGATATAGTTAGGATCGACTTACGACATTTCTTAGTATTCTGCACATCGAAAGCTATCTGAGGATTTCATTAGCTGGAATGTCCTAAGTATTGGCGTAAAAGAAAATAGCAAATGATATATATCACGAATTCAAATAAAAATGATTTGACTTTTGTATCATTAAACTGTGTCAAAAAGCGTAAAAAAAGATGTTGCTGATATTCGTCCGTAAGGTGACATATAGTTGTTAATTTCTGTGTCATTAGGTGTCCTATGGACATACGGAAAATACGGACAGTCAAACAAACATAGCCTATTTAACAGCTAAAATATATTGTCACGATTTTATTTAAAACTGTACACAAATTCCTCCGCAGCAGCAATCTCAGGCGAGACGGAAGGTTTCATGCAGTCCTTCACGAATTTATTATAATACTGATTCCATTTGAGAAATAGGGAGGGAAAACAGCCGTACTAGTGTGGGGATATCCCCCTTATGTCCGAAATAGTGTTTTTTAGTACTTTGACTGCCGTTACCCCTTATCATACCAAATAACTCAGAACATCAACTCGAATTTTAATTTGAAATTTAACTCAATGGATAGCGACACTCATCCGAAGCACATTAAACAAACGACATATGAAAATCGATTTAAAGATAGATCATGTTTTTTTTCCAAAATGGTCACGTGGTTTTATCTCATCATCAAATAAGTTGTCGGCTTAATCAATTAACAAGTTGAATTTAACATGTCGACTTCTTATTACCATGTCAATATATTTATATCAGCAAGTCGACATTGTAATGAAACTTTTTCTTCATCATTCCGACAAGTTGATTCCTCATGATGATTTCATTCCAGCTTATTACACACAACTTAACTAAAAATTCCGACTTATTTGTAACAAAATAACTTTCCAAGGGGTGTACCATATGCGCTTCCATACAAAACACCTAACAAATATATATTGATTTCGTCTTCAAGCCATTGTTCAACTACTAAATTGTCTATTCTACTTACTTGTACACTTGGTACAATCAAAACCCTAATAATAATTTGTTCAAATAAGGCCTTCGAAAATAGCGGAATTAATTAGATTTGGAGTGTCAAAAAGGAGTAGGTTCAGTAATAACACTTTTTAGCCCCAAAATATAGCAGTTTTACAAATTTTTTAAAATGTATACTTTTAGTTATTCATTGGAAAGTAAAATGTTTCTGCTACATAAATATGGTTTTTTTTGACAATACAATGCACATATATCGGGAACTAGCATCATTTAGTCATGCTAAATTACTGAAATGTTCACAATTCTAGCATTTTAGTTAAATTTTAGACGGTTTCCGTCTTAAGTGAAAGTGGCCGCATTCGTGTTCATTCTTAATATTGAAATGTAAGTTGTATTTGATGATAATATGTAACATATTTAAAAGTTGAGGATGAACACAGATGCGGCCACTTTCATTTTTGACAAAATCCATCTTTCAGATAAACGTACTGAATTATCTGAAATAGACACTTAAGTGTTTTAAAAGTGTCTAAAATTTTTTTTTTTTTTTTTTTTTTTTTTTTTTTTTTTTTACAAATAAATATTCTTTATTCTTCAAATTGCTTGTTACATGTTTACTTCATTGTCCAAGCTTCAATAAAGTATCCCTGTGAAATACTTTCTGAGTATCCAGGAAAATACACAGAATATTATAAAATATAATAAAACATTATTTTTTATTCCCATCAATTATATCAATCTTTTTAACTTTATGAAAAATACATTTTGAGATACTGTTTTGTTCTCATTCATGAACCTTCGTAAATCCTTTATAAACATAGCATACACATCTAAAAATTTCAGTTTTTGCTCGGATACATAGTACGACTTGTAAATACAAAAACCTATAATTGTCAAGAAATAATTAAAACCGTTATACCCTTGATCTGATATTTTGTATCCAAATACTATATGTTTTGCTAATATCTTGTTTTGAAAATTCATTTTTGCTAGAAGATAATGTACTTTCTCCCAAAAATCTTTCAAAAATGAACATGTAATAAAGAAATGCAAATAATCTTCTTCTTTTGTTTTACAAAAATTGCATTTATCGTTCTCAGATATTTTCCACTTTAATAGTAGCTGCTTTGTAGGAATAATATATTGAAGCAGTTTCCATCTGAAAATTTTTAACTTATTTTCCTTTAAAATTTTAAATATAATATCGTATACAAATGACATCTGTGGTATGTATTCTAATTTTAAATATCTTGTCCAAATGTTCATACCGATTGGCTTTATATATTTTTTATCTACTAAAGTTTTATAGAGTATTTTATTGTTGATATCTTTTGTTTCAATTTGTTTATTTTGCCATCTTAATTTGACCTTACATATATTGATTATACTCTTAACGGAGTTTTCTTTTTTTAAAACTTGCATCCATTCTTTTGGGATGCAGGATTTTAACATCTTAAACTCTGCAATCCAGTTTGTTTTATTAATTAATTTTTTTAAAATAAAACTTTCGGATAAATTTCCTTCACGATCGAATATGTCATTAATATAAACCAATCCACTTTTAACCCAGCTCGGGAAAAACAAGCATTTGTTGCGACATTTAATATATTTATTTCCCCAAATAATCTGTTTTCTAATATTAGAAAAGTGATTAGAAAATGTTGATAAACCTCCTCCTGTTTTAACCCAACTTGAAATTACTTGTAAATAAAAATCGGGTATTTTTGCAAGTCCATCTATTGATTTAATATTTTCTAAATTCATGTTAAAAACAAGAAAGTTTTTACCAAGATTGTTAAAATATTTAGTAGGAATAATCTTCCAGTTCGGCATATTGGTTGTTGTTAATTTAGAGACCCATGAGGCTTTCAGTGCTGTAAAATAACTGTCAAAATCGATCATTCTTAACCCCCCTTTTTGGTATTCGCCAATAAGTGTGTTTCTTTTTACTTTGTCATTTTTTCCTTCCCAAATATATTTGAAACAGCAGCTTTCAATTTCTTTCAAGTAAATATCTGGAACTTTGCACGAAGTAACCAAAAATGTAAATTTTGGTAATATTAAAGATTTTATGATCAATATTTTCCCAACCATTGTTAATTTTCTTTTTTCCCATGTTTTAATTAATGAATTCATGTTATCTATTTTAGGTTCCCAATTTAACTTTTCACATTGAAGTTTATCGTGACCAAAATAAATGCCTAAAGCTTTGACAGGTTTGTCTGTCCAGCGTATGCCCTCAATCTTATCTACGCTGTTTTTAAGCGCCCCAATCCAAATTCCTTCTGTTTTATTACGGTTTAGCTTCAACCCTGAGAAAGAGCCAAATGTTTCAATTATATTCATAGCTTTAGATATATCTGATTTTGAACTACAAAACAGAGTTGTATCATCAGCTAATTGTGATATTTTGATGCTATGTGTTTTATTATCTATAGTAATACGAAAACCTTTAATGTCTGAGGTTTGCCTCAATCGCTCGGCCATAATTTCGACCGATAAAACAAAAAGTAAAGCCGATAAAGGACACCCTTGACGGATTCCTCTAGAGTTTTAAAAAATTTCGGATACCCATCCATTATTTATTACACACGTCTGTATTCCCTTATATAATGTTTTCACCCATGATATGAATGATTCATTAAAACCAAAATGTTTTAGAACACCTAACATAAATTCCCATTCCAAAGAATCAAAAGCTTTTGTAAAATCAACAAATATTATAGCCCCATCTATTCCGTTTGATTCTGCATAGTCCATTATATCTTGGATTTGCCGTAAATTAAATCCAATAAATCGATTTTTTACATATCCAGTTTGATCTTCATTAATTAATTTAGGAAGAAGTTTTTTTTAGTCTCTGTGCTAAAACATGAGATAGTATTTTCAAATCTACATTTAATAATGATATTGGACGATAATTGTCTAAAGATAATGGATCATTTTTCTTGAATAATAAAGTAAGAACACCCGTTCGTTGTGTATATGAAAGAAGTTTTTCCTCATGTCCCTTATTTAGAACTTTTACTAACACTGTTTTTAATTTTTCCCAGAACGTCTTATAAAATTCTAATGTTAAACCATCTAGACCCGGTGATTTATTTAACTTCATCGTGTTAATAGCTTTAGTACATTCATCTATAGTAACCTCCCCATCACAAATTTTAAAGTCATTTACATTTATCTCCCTTTCCATAACAGTATCACCTACATATTTATGCAGTAGATCTTTATCTGGGGCCGTGGTTGTATATAATATTTTATAATAGTTTTTAATCATTTTTAAAATTTGTTCTTGATTTGTTGTTACCTCGTTATTTTCATTTTTGAGTTTGTTAATGGATTTTTTTACCTGTCGCTGTTTTTCTAATCCCAGAAAATAAGAATTATTCTTTTCCCCCAGCTCTATCCATTTCTCCCTTGATCTAATTTGAGCCCCCTTTGCTTTATATTCATAAATTGTGTCTAATTGTACTTCTAATTGTTTTATATTATTTGTAAGTGTTTCATCTTCGTTTAATTGTTCATCTCTGATTGTCGTTAAGTGTTCTAATTCGCTTTCTAATTTTCTTGTTGTCTCCCTTGATCATTTCGATTTTCTTTTACAGTATAGAATAGATTCGTCTCTAATTTCAACTTTTATATTGTCCCATAATAGACGGATATCGCTACTGTCATTATTGATTATACGATTTTCGAACTGATTTATTACTCTGTCTAAAATCTTTCGTCAGATGAACTTGTAATTTGACGCCAAAATTGGCCCTTACCGGATCTACTCTTTTGTCGGAAGTGCGCGATAAATTGCATGCTTACATTTGGTGATTTTGAATATGTTCAAAGTTTTGATTTTTCTACCCGATAAACGGCTTTGCCTCATATTCTTATTAAGAAAAAAATCACACACTCAATCAAAAAAGGCATTTAAAAAGTGAGTATGCGAATACATATGTTCAAACTCTTTTGATAATTTTTTAGTAATAAGTAACAAAAAAACTATGCTTTGATACTATAACTGCCCTTGAATTTTATTAGATACTATTTGTGTTCACTTTGGAAATTCCGTTTATCGTCAAGTAATCGGAATTCCAATGGGGACTTACTTTGCACAACTTCCTGCGGATCTGTTTCTGTATTGTTATGAGTTACAATTTATGACTAAAATCAGAAAATACCCATCAAAACAACATCTGATATAAAAATTTAACAATACCTTTAGTTATTTGGATGAATATTTTCGCTCTCAATAATGACGACTTCAGTATGAATACTAAAGAAATTTATCCTGTTGAACCAACTTTAAATAAAGCTTATACTGATAATGAACACTGCCCTTTCCTCGATCGGGATATTTATATCATTAACAGGAAACTCAATACCAAAGATTATGATGAAAGAGATGATATTTCACTTCCTATCTTTAATCACATATTGTAGATGGTGACGTTCCCTTGTCACCATCTTATCGTGTTTGTAAATCTCAACTTGTAAGATTCCGTCGTGTATGGAACAACGCATTAGATTTTAGTGCATTACTGAAAAGGTATTACACCAGTGTTTTAGATATACAAAACTAGTCAAAACATTTACTAAATTTTATCATCGGTACAAGGACATCATCCGTAAATATAATTCAACATGCAGACATCTTATACGTTCAGGTATTCCACGTCTATTTCTTATGATATTATTCTTTATAAAACATAAAAATGTCGGCATTCACCTCAAAAGCTAACAAAACCTAACGGAAATTACACATGTATTCTAAAACCAGCTGGCATGACACGGGTTATGTTCCTCTCATATATTTTATGATGTTATGATATTAAACCTCTAACGGAAAGGATTGTACTTAATATTCATATGATGAAGACATAATCTTTAAATCAGTTTAATTGAGGTCTGGAGCTGGCATGTCAGTAACTACTAGTAATCCGTTGTTAATTTATGCATCATTGTCATTTTTGTTTAATTTCTTTACATTACCTATTCTGACATCGGTCTCGGATCTGAATTTTACTGTGCGTACTGTTGGATGTTTTTTTTCTACATCGGTTAGAGGTATAGGGAGGGTTGAGATCTCAAAAACATGTTTAAGACCGCCGCATATTGCGCTTGTCCCAAGTCAGGAGCGTCTGACCTTTGTTAGTTTTGAATGATTTTTAAATTTTAAGTTTCTTGTGTATATTACGGAGTTTAGCATGACGTCCATTATAAATGAACTTGTATACATTTTTGTTGAGGGGCCAGTTGAAGTACGCCTTCGGGTGCTTGAGTGTCTCACTGCATAAAAAACCCATTGGTGGCATTCGACTGTTGTCTTCTTTTTGGTCGGGTTGTTGTCTCTTTGACACATTCCCCATTTCCATTCTCAATTTTATCAAATAACTCTTTGACTAGTCCTTACCAAAGAAATTTAGTTGGGATGCTAAAACAATATCCTAATTTATTAACGGCGAATTAAAGAAATGATCAGCAATCAATGCAAAATCTTCAAAACTATCTATATAACATGTATAATTACCATAATACTATGATTTGTTTGCAAATTCAAAAGATTGTGCGTTGTACAGACGAAAGATATGTATAGAGGAAATGAGCAGCAATACATAATATACTTGATTGCCACTGGTTACTGAAACTGACTTTTCATAGAAGTTATTACTACTAAATGATAATTTTATGAATTCAATTGTGTTTGCCTATTATTACATGGACCAACAACGTCAAAAGCAGGTTTAATTACAACTCGTCTCCGTCCGTCAGTCCATCCCTTCGGTGAAAAGACCTTGGGTAGAATTTTGAACACTCATGGTCTGAAGATACTAAAATTTTTGTTTATTGCCGTGACGGTGTCTATTGAAGAGAGTGATTTTATATTTGGTTTGCAGTCTGATAATGATGAGTTGTTGCGTGTAAGCATTTTTAGATTTGCAGTGAAGTCACATCCTGTTTGCTGAAAGTTTGAATTTTATTTCATTGTCCCATCAAATATAAAAAAAAACAAGATGTGGTATGATTGCAAATAAGACAACTCTCCACAAATGACCAAAATGACACAGAAATTACAAACTAAAGGTCAGCGTACATCATTCAACAATGAGCAAAGCCCATACCGCATAGTCAGCTATAAAAAGCCCCGTATGACAATGTAAAACAATTCAAACGAGAAAACTAACGGTCTTATTTAAAAAAAAAAAACAGTTTTCTTGTCTTTAATAAAAGGATTACGATTACACCTCAGTTAACGCATTCAGCAACGCAGGTTCAGACAAGGTATTATTTTTGACATGAAAAAGTTCAGAGAGAGATAAACAACATCAGCAGTATTAAAATACAATTTGTTTTAATATTAATAATGAATATTATTAATAATACAATACAATATGTTTTGTATATGAAAAAAAATCTCCGTCAAATTCAAATGTAAACCAAGAGATTAATACATACAAAATACAATCACATCCAATCATAGAAATAAATAATTTATTTGAAATGAAATATATTATTACTATTAACTATCCTTACACATACATGCTTGAAGATTTTTTAAAACTTTTTTCGTACAGTTAGATAAATCAAACACTAACATCATCAGTACTTTTCATCAGTCACTCCAGACATGCTCCAGTGATTCTATATATATATAATTTACCATGGAGCATAATACAATCCAGCTATAATCAGGACCTACTTCAATATTTGCGTATGTGATAAGCCAACGAAAAGCATATAGTGTGTTTAAGAGACAGACCTGATAACGTCACAAATAAGAAAGTTATGTAGACATGGTGTTGAAGAAATGTCTACCATCTAATTGTTTTCATGTTCGATATTTGTTATTCATTTTTATCCGTTGGTTTCAATTTTGTGGATCCAGAAAAACTTGAATGATATGATATGATATTTTATGTCGTTGTTTTGGCAAAGTCTGCATAAATTTCTTTAGACAATTTGTAATTCGATGTATTATTAGATTCGTGGTTCCCCTATACCAACGAAATCCACGAAAATTGGTATCCAACAAATATTATTGAATCCACAGTTTTTGTAGAAGAATATTTGTTGTAGAGTTTTCACATTTGGTATTGGCGAAGGAGTATCAACTAGCTTGATAAAAAATGTTGCTAAAGTCAGTGGTGGGAAAGCTACTTTTATTAAGGATGGAGATAACATGCTAAAAAAGGTATTATTGGAATTGCAAAGTTAATTATGAAATTATTTATAAATAAAATTACATTCAGACAAAAATATTACAAGTATACAAGTTCTTCGGCTTTGAACAAAATCATAATTATGAATTATATAAGGTTTATGGTGTATTTGAACGACCCGATGACAAAAGATTAAGTTTTACTGTCGATGATAGGTTAAGAATATCTTTCTATACCTCTGATATCGTTGATTTTTGAAAAAAAACTAAGGAGTACAGCTACCGATGTGTGGATTTATATTTCCATATGAGGTCTTTGATCTAGCTTTCAATTAAAATAAAAACAATATTTTATGAATTATATACCCTTAAAGGAGGCAAATTTGACTTGATGTAAGCCATCTTTGCTCTATCTGAGGAGTAATGAACAGTAATCTTATAGAGAATATCAGTAGAGTTTGTTTTTATAGATTTAATTTTGATTTTCAAGTACCTGTCCAGCACAATAAAACCCATTTTTCTTGATGGTTTGTGGATGAATAATTATCATTATCATAGCCGACTCTCCCACAAAAGTCGAAAAAGCAGCACAAAATATTCCATTATTCCTTAGTTTTATTTATGTTGCTGATATATGTAGATAAACTGGAAATAATTTTAAATGACTCTCACGATCGATCTTAAACATGAACTTCTTCATGCTTAAGAAATGAAAACAAACTATAAATCTCACGCACCCGAAGCGTTTTTCTTGAAATACCTTCATCAACAATGCGCAATGCCGAATATTAAAAGCCAAATGGGAGCTATATGACCAACATAGACACAAACAAATAAAGGGAAAATTCAAAATGCAAAATAAGAATTTTAAACACAACAACAGTTGTTTTATTCCTGACTTTGCACAGACATTTCCTGATGTATAATATTTGAGATTAAACCTCGTTTTAAAGCTTTTTTAACCTCTCAATGTACAAATAAATGCAACAGTAGTATACCGCTGTTCGAAAGTCATGAATCGATTAAGAGAAAACAAATCCGGTTTACAAACTAAAACTGAGTGGAACACATAAAATATAAGAGGAAAACAACGAACCAATAGAATGAAGTGCAACAAAAAACCAAACGACAATGCAACACACACAGAAACTTACTACAGGATAACAATTGCCATTTTCCTGACTTGGTACAGGGCGTTTTAAGAAAAAAACATGGTGGGTTTTATAACAGTCATTAAATTCCTTCAACATTATTTACGCTTTGCTTTAAAAATACAACATAAGCACAAGCAAAACAAACACAAACATGACTCTAGCACAATAACTAATACCGAGTCACGCTAAAACGATCCTTTCAAAAAACAATGACTTAACAGTAAAGGCTAAAAATATAAAAAGACAAAATAAAAAGAACACTGTTAAATGTTAATTATGATAAGATCAGTGCCTATAATATATACTTTAAGACAATCATGCATTATTTGTGAGGTTGATACGAAATATTTATCAACACAGTATTAGTATCTTCTAAATTTATAAACTGACAAATTTAGAGAGGTTTGCTTTAAATCAAGCCAGTACGGAAGTAATTGCTACTGACATGATGATACCCCTGGTATATGTCAGTGAGCAAATAGTCTGTCAGTATGTATGAAGACAGTTATTGCTACTGACCTGATGATACCCCATGTATATGTCAGTGAGCAAATAGTCTGTCAGTATGTATGAATGAAGACAGTAATTGCTACTGACCTGATGATACCCCATGTATATGTCAGTGAGCAAATAGTCTGTCAGTATGTATGAAGACAGTTATTCGATTGATTTTGATACTTTTCTTCAGCCACATTTTATTGTTCTACCAAAACAAAGCCTACGATCAGAAAGTTTGATAAATTTTGTATGATAAAAATAACAAAAATGTAGTCAGCATGTCTAATTTACAATTCCTTTTCACGAATGAGTTAACGTTAGACATAACAAATTTGTGTATAACATATAATGTATGTAAGATGTTTTTAAAAAAATGGTATTTTGTCACAGGTGATAACAGCAATGAAAAGATCATTTGACAGTTCTATGTCAGAAGTCAGTCTGCATTGGGATATTCCTAAATGTTTTACAATTATAGATATCCCTAAGGAGCCTCCTGCCATCTTCCACAAAGAAAAACTTGTTTTATTTGCCTTGGTACAATCACATGATACTAATAAGGTATTGATTTTATTGTGATGTTTTGTTTTAATTATCACTTCAATTGATAACATATCCACAAACGTTCTAGTAATGGAATAATAAATACAAGGTATCCACTGTTTGCTTCTGTGATAAATACTTAAAAAATCAAAACAAATCCATTCTCTTCCTGTTGAAGGAAACACTCCTATCTACAACATGTCTTCTGCTTTCCTATTTAAGAAAAATACTAAAAAATACAACGTATCCACTTAACACACTTATCCACATAATGGATAATCTGATTCACAGATACCAGAGGGACAGTCAAAATCATAGATCAAAAATAAAAATGACGACGCCATGGCTAAAAGTGATAAAGAAAAACAGACAAATAATAGTACACATGACACAACATAGAAAACTAAAGACTAAGCAACACGAACAAATGACGACTTACATGTTACTATGGAACGCCACAGCTGTCTTATGTGGAACTCTAATATTACTTTATGTTTGTTTTTATTACTTAATGATATTTTGTCTTTACTTAGTATGGTTTTGACGTTAAGTACTGATGTTTTTATAAAACTCAATATGGAATAGTCATTACTTAATGATATTTCGATATTACACGATATGGTTTCGTATTGACTTGATATAGTTTTTACATTACTCAATATGGTTTTGTCATTACTCGATGTGGTTTTAACATTATCTGATGTGTATGTGACTTAATGTAATGTAGTTGTTTCATTACATGATACGGTTTACATGATGTGGTTTTGTTAATTCGTAATGATGATTTGTCTATTCTTTATATGGTTTTAACATTACGTAATGATGTTTCAAAATTTGACGATTTTACACTACTTGATGTGTTTGTTTCATTATTTGATGTGGTCTGGCATTCTTTGATATGGTCCTGTCATTCTTTAATGTGGTTATCCCATTACTTGATGAGGTATAACCACGTGACCAATTCGGAAAAAAACCTGTTCTATTTTTAGATAGATTTCCATGTTGTATGTGCCTTGAATGAGTGTGGCCATCCATCGAATTAGTGTTCAAACTAAAGTTCGGGTTACTGTTTGAGATAAACTTTGAGTTAGTTTTCGAATTCAAGTCATGCTTAGAATTAAAGTTCTAGTTAACATTGAGTTTCGAGTTGGACTTCGAGTTTGAGTCACATTCAATGGCAGAGTTCTAGTTACAACTATGAATTTGAGTCACTTCTTGAGGTAGAGTTTGAGTAAGATTCGAAATTAAGTCTCATTTAGATTAATTAAGATTTCGAATTAAAATTCGAGCTATTTCATATGTATTTTTGAGTTCGTAATTAAATTTTCTATTGCAGAACAAGGGCTTTTGCTCGGGCTTCCGAAAAGAGGGCTCCGGGGTATGCGTACTAAATAAACCATGTTACAGTATACAAAACGCAACATAGGAGTTGAAAGAAAGTTAGATGTGGTGTGATTGCCAATGAGACAGCTATTCACCAGAGTTTAAATGCAGTGGATGTAAGAAATCATATATAGGCAAGCGTACAGCCTTCTACTCTCCGTATAGTCAGCTACAAAAGGCCACCATGCACTATGTGAAAAAAAAATCGAACGAAAAAACAAACGGTCTAATTTACAAAAAAACAAATATGACACATATGTATACAAAGACAACACTTGAGCTTCATGCTACTGACTTGGGGCAGGTACATAAAGAAAGTGCACGTGGCGGAGTTTAACATGTATGTGAGCGATAAATCCAAACCTAACATCGGACTGTAACAGTAGTGTAACAGCACAACACAAGAAAACAATATAAACTAGACAAAGTGATGCCCCCGCACTCATTTAACCGCTTATACCCCAAAAAGGACAAAGTTCTATTTTTCTCCCAAAAGAGGAAAAGTAATAAAAAGAAAAAACCCTGACCACATGCACACCTTCAATACATGTACAAACAGCCAGCAGAGGGATAAATTCCTCGCATTCAAACTGTAGAAGTTATCTGTAAACACCCTTCTTATGCAAGTAAATTTCCCAAAAAATTACGAAGTTCAACTTTCTCCCAAAATAGCAAATATTAATAAAACTTAAACCCTGACCACACGCAGCACACCTTCAATATATGAACAAACAGACAGTAAAGAGAAAACTTCCCAGGATTCAAACTGTTGGAGGAGTTATGCGGAAAAACTATATACTCATAATGGGACGGACAGACGGACGAATGGACAGAGGTTTTAAAACACTATGCCCCCAACTTTCAGTTGCAGTAAAATTGCAGTGGCTTAAAAAAAAGTTTCAATTGCCTGTCTCAATAGATCGGTATGACTGGGTTATTTAACTCCATCGGGGGGATTTTCCTGTAACTTAAGTGCGAGTTGATTTAAAGTGTCTATTTTGTTATCAATAAAGTAATAGTCTTTTGATTTGTGTCGAGCTTGCGACATCAATGTAGCAGCAGTGAGACACAACAACGTCGTCGATAGTGGCGTCATTTCGGGACCTTTTGTAACTTACTGTGGGGTATGGGTTTTGCTCATTGTCGAAAACTATATAGATTGGTTTTAGTTAGATAAAACCGAATCAAACTGTTTTAACATGATAAATTTATTACCTCCATGAAGTATTTTAAAACTTGTATAGGAGTTCCTCAATATCAAGAAAAAGCATCTTAAGAAACCCCCCCTTTTTTTTTAAATTTGACCGATGAATGTACAGACGATCAACATTCCGCTTTTACACTGAATGCAGCAATATCAGGCGAGACACAGCGGTAGCGTTCCGTTGAATATTTTACAAATTTATTAAAATACTGCTTCTATTTGAAAACTTCCGATAAGATAACAGGACCAAGTGGTATGGGGATATCCCAATTATGTCCGAAATCCGAAATACTGTAAATTTTTTATTATTTATTGTATTATCATTGTCTGACAAAGAGCAAAACCCATACCCCATAGTAAGCTATAAAAGGTCCCGAAATGACGCCACTATCGACGACGTTGTTGTGTCTCACTGCCGCTACATTGAAACGCAGTTTCGACAAAATTTAAAGACTAATATTTTATTTTTAACAAATGAGACACTTCAAATCAACTCACTCTTAAATTACAGAAAAATCGGGGGAGGGGGCTCGGACTAAGCGACAAAGCATCAATACTATAAAATAAGAATTATCCGAATTTATTTTAGCGTGAATGATTATTGGAACATATATACGAATATCAATCTTTTATTTTTTTGATCTACCTCGCACTAATTGAAAAATAAACGCTTTGGAATATCTGTTTCATATGTGACGACGAACATGTTCCAGTTGTCGTTACCATAATACAGTCATATTTTACTCGAATGTGAACTACCAAATAAAACCAAATCACTCGATTTGTAATTTCGCGAATAACACGACGGGTGCCACTCATTGAGCAGAATCTCCTTACCTTTCAGGGGAACCCGAAATCCCCCCGATGGAGTTAAATTACCCAGTCATACCGATCTATTGAGACAGCCAATTGAAACTTTTTTTTAAGCCACTGCAACTTTACCGCAACTGAAAGTTGGGGGCATAGTGTTTAACCTCTGTCCGTCTGTCCGTCTGTCCGTCCCATTATGGGTATATAGTTTTTCCGCATAACTCCTCCAACAGTTTGAATCCTAGAAAGTTTTCTCTTTACTGTCTGTTTGTACATATATTGAAAGTGTGCTGCATGTGTTCAGGGTTTAATTTTTATTAATATTTGCTATTTTGGGAGAAAGTTGAACTTTGTAATTTTTGGGGAATTTACTTGCATAAGTAGGGCGTTTCCAGATAACTTCTCCTACAGTTTGAATGCGAGGAATTTATCACTCTACTGGCTGTTTGTACATGTATTGAAGGTGTGCATGTGGTCAGGGTTTTTTCTTTTTATTATTTTTCCTCTTTTGGGAGAAAAATTGAACTTTGTTCTTTTTGTGGTATAAGCAGTTAAATGAGTGCGGGGGCATCACTTTGTCAAAGTTTACATTTTTTTCTCGTGTTGTGCTGTTGCACTACTGTTACAGTCAGATGATAGGTTAGGATTTATCGCTCACATACATGTTAAACTCCGCCACGTGCACTTTCTTTATGTACCTGCCCAAAGTCAGGAGCATGAAGCTCAATTGTTGTCCTTGTTCACTTATGTGTCATATATCTTTTTTGTAAATTAGAGCGTTATTTTTTTCGTTTGATTTTTTTTCACATAGTGCATGGTGGCCTTTTGTAGCTGACTATACGGAGTGTTGAAGGCTGTACGCTTGCCTATATATGATTTCTTATATCCTCTTCATTTAAACTCTGGTGGATAGTTGTCTCATTGGCATTCACACCAAATCTAACTTTATTTCGACTCCTATGTTGCGCTTTTGGTATACTGTAACATGGTTTATTTAGTACGCATACCCCGGAGCCCTCTTTTCGGAAGCCCGAGCAAAAGCCCTTGTTCCGCGATAAAAAATTGAATTCCGAACTCAAAAAGACATATAAAATTGCTCGAATTTCAATTCGAAATCTTAATTAATCTAAATGAGACTTCAATTCGAAATCTCAAATAATCTAAATGAGACTTAAATTCGAATCTTACTCAAATTCTACCTCAAGAAGTGACTCAAACTCGAAGTCCAACTCGAAACTCAATGTTAACTAGAACTTTAATTCTAAGCATGACTTGAATTCGAAAACTAACTCAAAGTTTATCTCAAACAGTAACCCGAACTTTAATTTGAACACTAATTCGATGGATAGCCACACTCATTCAAGGCACATACAACATGGGAATCTATCTAAAAATAGAACAGGTTTATCCGAATTGGTCACGTGGTTTTACCTCATCAAGTAATGGGATAACCACATTAAAGAATGACAGAACCACATAAAAAAATGACCAGACCACATCAAATAATGAAACAAACACATCAAGTAGTGTAAAATCGTCAAATTTTGAAACATCATTACGTAATGTTAAAACCATATAAAGAATAGACAAATCATAATTACGAAATAACAAAACCACATCATGTAATGAAACAACTACATTACGTTAAGTCACATACACATCAAGTAATGTTAAAACCACATTGACTAATGACACAACCATATTTAATAATGGTGAAACCACATCGAGTAATGACAAAACCATATTGAGTAATGACAAATCTATATCAAGTCAATACGAAACCATATCGTGTAATAACGAAATATCATTAAGTTAATGACTATTCCATATTGAGTTATATAAAAACATCATTACTTAACGTCAAAACCATGCTAAGTAAAGACAAAATATCATTAAGTAATAATATAACAATATAAAGTAATATCAGAGTTCCATATAAAACAGCTGTGGCGTTCCATATGTTCCATTTGTCGTATCCCAATGCCGTCCTCTTATAATCCTCGAATGTGACATACCGATTTAGACTTATTTCCGGATTTGTACTTGCATCACTTACATGTGGGGTTAGTGTTGCTCAATCTTTAGTTTTCGGTGTTATATATTTTGATTGCCTTTGATCGTTTTTCGTTTTTGCCATGTCATTGTCAGTTAGTTTTTTTAGTTATGCGTTTGACATAACTTTTCTGAAAGAATATTTCTAATACAATCTTCATTAACTTGCTGATCATTATTGTAGATATATTAAAAAAAATGTTAAGGCTCAACAAAATATGATAGAAGGCGATCGTTTTTATAAAGATCAATCAATTCTCACTTTTTGTAAAACGTAAAATAGTAAAAATACTTCAAGAAAGTCCCTATTCAAATGTCAAAATCAAAAACTCAAACGCATTAAACTAAGGTAAAACAACTGACACGTTCCTGAGGTGGTACAGGCATTTCCTCATGTAGACAATGGTGAATTAAACCTGGTATTATAGCTAGCTAAAACTCTCACTTGTATGACAGTCTAAAAAAATTCCATTATATTGAAAACAATGTATGAACTAAAAACCAGATAAAATAGGTAAACATGTCAAAACTATGGATACAGCAGTCAACATTGTTAATACAATCTTCGATTCGTAGATGTCTAATGTATAATATAACAAAGCTGTACCATTGTGATTGGCAACTTTTGATTGAGACAATCTTTAAAACATAGATGAAAAAGGAAACACATATTTTTTCTATGTTGTTGATTTTAGAGTGGTATTTCCGGTTCATTTACACTGAAAGGAAAACTTGGAGGAAGAAAAATAAGCCATAAAGTAAAAATAAAAATTCCAAGTTCTTCACACAACAATTTACCGTTACATCGTGTAGCAGCTAAATACCAGATCAAAGACTTGGAAAATGATGAAAATGATGAAAATGATGATTTTGACAAAAGTAAGTTTGAGAAACTATTACTTTGGTTTGATAGCTCTTCATAAGTTTATATAAGTTTTTTTCTATAGCATATTTCGGTTTCAATCATCACTGAAAATATATTGGTTGTCGAAATGTGTATCTATTGCTGTTAAACTTATAATGGTAATGTTATTGCATGGTTCAAAATTAGCCCTAACAACATAATTTTAGTAAGAAACACAAAATGGTAGCTGATGACAATTTTATATCCTTTTTGAATTTTTATACATATTTCGCTCTTTTGCGAAGCACATGACTATAACAGTACCCTATTTCATCTATGTTCAGCTGTATTTGTTTTGTATTACCTTTGATCGTAAATTGACTTTAACTAGACTAATTGAAGAAAAAAATCAGCTTTCTATATTACATAATATAAAATGCACAATATGTCGAATTATTAAAAAATGCCATCTTGCAAGTCTTTACTAGTTTCAATATGTTGACTGGGAAGAAATAATGAGAGCGAGACTGACTCCTGCTGTTTACATATTATATAAATAGAAATGTCTATTCTCTTGTCTTTATTGTAACGGAATAATCATATGTCCAATAAGTTAATTTCCATTTAATTCAAAGTCAATCTTTTTAAAAATAAACTAAACACAATCTTTATAGCTAGTGAGCTTTTCATATCGATTGAAAGTTCACAAATTAAAACGATGATGTGAGCGTATATAGGAGTGCCAGTCCTACAACTCGAGAGGTATATCTAGAGTACTAATATATTAATGTCTATTAGTAAAAAGCAGCGTCTGTATATATAATAACCACGGAATTTTCTAGAACACTGAAGAAGGGAACCTTATAAATTACTGTAGAAGTTTAAATCATGCATCGTAGATAATGATCATTCAGGAATTATTATGCAAGTCAAATAGAACGTTCTTATCAGTCAATCAGTATTAACGATTGTTTCAAAGATTCATAAACTTTACAACAACATTATTTTGTAAAAAACTATAAACAGGTCACAAACCAAGTATGAAAACATATTCTAATGCAATTTGTATGTAACAATTTTTTTTATTGGCTAAAAATTGCCGTCAAATCCACAGTTGACCAGGCGTAACTAAGGTGGGACAGCCGTTTTGAAATGATTGACTCAACAAATGTTCGATTACTACTATATAATCGAAAATAAAATAACACCTTCCTCGAATTAGCCGTTTTATAATAATGTAATTTTATCCGAATTTGAAGCGTACAGGTAACGTAAATTTAGACATTTTTCCAAGTTTTATCGTATTATTTCTTTTTGTAATGCATTAGAATCGAAATAACAGTACTGTAGTTGAAGAGTTGCCACCGTCAATTTTGATTTGACGGTCGCAAATCTCCGTTTTACTGTCTCCGCTACGCGTCACCAGTAAAACTGCATTTGCGACCGTCAAATATACAATTGACGGTGGCAACTCTTCAACTACAGAACTGTTATTCCTTAATTAGAAGGCCATTCAAAACCGATTAGGCAAAGATAAATAATCATAACAGTTACACTATCATACCCTGTGTATCATAGACATAGATATGTGGCTGACCTGTATAACAGTTTAGTAACGTTTTCCTTGTTTCATTCATTTCAAATATGTGTATGGAAATTGTGATTACCGTGATAATTGGTTTTACTTAAGTCGCTGGTTTGACTCGTGTGGACGTGGCGCGCGTATTAATATTTTTTAACCTAGTACCTTTGGTTGGCTATTATTCGTTTCTTTCTCTGTCCTTTATTTTCTCCCATTTATTTGTATGTTAGTCCTGTCATGTAATGATAACATTTTAATGTTATAATTAAAATTGCCATTAAAGCGGTAGGTTTGGCATGCCACAAACTTTTTCTTCATAAAATGCCCTGTACCAAGTCAAGAAAATGGCCATTGTTATATTATAGTTCGTTTCTATGTGTGTTACATTTTAATGTTGTGTTTCTGTTGTGTCGTAGTTCTCTTATATTTGATACGTTTCCCTCAGTTTTAGTTTGTAACCCGGATTTGTTTTTTCTCTATCGATTCATGAATTCCGAACAGCGATATTCTAATGTTGCCTTTATTTATGCCAAACTAACTGACTTCATTTTCAAATTAAATTATTTTTCTTAAATTATGTAGGTATTACCAATTATAATCGATGATAACTTTGTTTTTGTTTTGAACATTTTTGTTATTTCCATCAGTTGTTTAATTAATTGTTACATTTTTTCAACAAGTCCAAGCTCCTTGTGAAGAATTAGTATAATTTTTAATTGTATTATATCAATAAATAAAACATCAATCTAATAAATGTTTTGTTACATAAACTAAGAACTTGACTTTTTCTAACGCATTCGTTTTGTAAATTCTCTAATAGTTAGACAAAATACATCTAGTCCTTTCATTTTCTGATCAGATACATAGTAGGACTTGTAAATTGAGTATTCAATTAGTTATAAGGTAGTTAAAGCCAGAGCAATATTTATGCACAAGTATTATTTTATGTCCACTGTAATTATTTTTGTCATATTAATGTTTTGGTTATCATCTGTTAAAGTCATTAAGTCAAATGGCTATCCTGCTATAAGAGATTAACATAGCATGTTCTCCAAGGTCACGTAGTAAATACTTTTATATGATTTATATGTTTTATTATTTGGAGATAATTTAGGTCAGTTGGAGAATATTTGGAGAATATTTAGGTCAGTTGGAGAATATTTGGAGAATATTTAGGTCAGTTGGAGAATATTTGGAGAATATTTAGGTCAGTTGGAGAATATTTGGAGAATAGTTAGGTCAGTTGGAGAATATTTGAAGATCATGGGTATATAAGAGCTCTCTGTTTTACTGTTTGGGGGGATTGAAGGCAAGAAATTTAAGAGCAATACAATGTGAAAAGTTATTTAAAAGAGAATTGAAGGTGAGAAAGGAACTATACATTATGAAACGTTAATAAAAAGGATTTTATTATTCTGGGCAGTTTTGATCCGATTTTGGGAGAATTTATAGATTCTTAGAAAGTTGTGCCATTACTATTCAACTGTATGTATTTTTGATATTTTGTCCGCTCAGACTGTTGCGTGGTTTAGAACACCATGCCTGTGGAGTTTTTCTTTGGTGTGCACAGTATTGGACACTGTTGCTTATTTTGATGCGGAATTGTAATGAAATCCATTTGTGATGTGTGAAAGTAATGTGCCAATTAATATTTGAACTATGCATTTTGTAAACTGTATGTAATGTAAATAGTTTCCTGGAATGGAATTTTAATAAACCATAGATTAGTGAATTTACTTGTATATTTCTTTGACAACAAGACTACGGATTATTGGATTATTTTGTTATTTCCATATACCCGGCCTGACCAGAAAGTTTCATGTTACTCGACCGCCATGGCATTTACCTGATATTTTAAAGCCAAAAACAAGATTTTTTTTAAATAATAGCTTTTTTGGTAAATAATCTCCGTCAGTAGAGAATTTGTCCCATAAATCATTCTCTGTTCCCTTTCATGTAAATTATAACGTTTTCGATTTATTTTCTTATAAATAGTTAAAAATAAAGATGTTCAATGGTTTCAAATGAAATTCTACCTGTAATGGTTTTACATTTAATCATACATTTATAACAACCGGTTACAACATTTGTTTCTTTACTTATATGTTATATAATAATTTAATTGACGAAAAAGAAATGTCAATATAATTACAACTTAATGACCAACATTGTCTTTTTAGGGGTTAATTCAGTAAAAAATCTTTCATTGACTTTAATGCTAATCTATGTCTTGAATTAAATTTATACCTAATTTACCTTTAGAAATTAAAAGCTTTCATATATCATTCATGAAAGTACAAAGGTTGCCTTTTTTTTTGGATCTTTTGCAACAATAAAAACATAGGATGATGCGGCATTTTTGGGCAATCATATGGCCTTGTTTACAATTACTGTAGATTCGCACTAAATTTCTTTACTGACACACATTACTTTTTAACCGTGTAGAAAAAAAACTTGTTAATTCATCATTTATTTCTATTTTTTTTAACTCTAGTTTTGATCCATCTATCCAAAAATATTTATTACAAACATTATTTACCAACCAGAAGAGCACAGTAAATCAGTTTTATAAAGAAAGCTCTCCCCCAAATGTGCGGTCCCTGTAAAATATTTATTTACTGAATTTACCCCTTTACATTGACTCTGCTCACGTTAAAACTCTCTGATCTAAGACTTTATAACCAATCTTTTGGTGCTTCACGTTAAAACTCTCTGATCTAAGACTTTATAACCAATCTTTTAGAATTGCGTTTTAAGGATGTCAACTCAGCTATCCAGTTGGATTTATTTTTTTCTCTTTTTTGAAAAAAGTACTTTTTGTGAAATTTCCCCATTTTCATATATCCTAACCCTAACTCTTATCTTTTCCCAATTTTCATCTAAAATATGATTTTAATTAAATCCAATAATCGTGTATCCAACTTTGATATACAGACTTTTGTAATCATATTCGATGTATTTATTTCCCCAATTAATTTGTTTTCTAATTTCGTAAAAGTATTTTGGTTTATCTGTCTGTCCTTTTTTTAACTTTTATTCAGTTTTTCAAGACATTTTTATCAAACTTTGAAATATTTGGTTGATATTGATCAACTTTTTTATAATCCATATTCATATAGTCTATTTCTATATTTAGAATTCTACCTTTACCTGATGCTTTTAGTGTTACATCCAAAATTAAATTATTTCAATTTCATTCAATGCTAGTTCGATATCATATTTATCATAAAAAAAAATGCTGTGTCGTCAGCTATATGGCTTATTGAACACACTGTGTTTTCCTATACAATTTATCTGAAATCCTCTTATATCAATAATATAGAGAAGTCTGAGAAAACTCGACTCGACTTGAGTAAGACTCTCAAAATTGAAAATATAAATATAGCAGCAGTTGTCAATATTCTTTTATGGACGTCGACAATAAACTTTATATTTAAATTAGTAACACAATGGATTTTACTACTAATGCTTATTTATTTCCCCTCGTTTTTTTCAATGACAACACATGCAATTTCTTGTATCTTGGAATTGAATATGTTTTCGTGTGGAAAGTAGACCCGTTGAAAATTGATGAAAAAAATCATGTTGACGCCGTGAAAAATTTATAAAAACCGTTAAAATCATGATGACGTCGTGACAATGATAAAAATCGCTGAAATCGTGTTGACGTCGTGAAAAATTGATGAAAAGGATGAAAATGACAAAAATTCACGATTTTCATAATGTATTTTATAATTAAATGAAGCTTAATTCATTATTAATATGTTAATAGCAACACTATTAAATCTCTCTATTAACTAATTGCCATTATATATTTAATCGTCTATTAGAAGTTAATAGTCTATTAACTTAACAGACGTTTGTGCAACCCAGTCCAGTATTTCAACGAATACAACAAGAAGTAGAGCAGATAAGGACACCCTTATGGCCATTGTTATATTATTGTTCGTTTCTGTGTGTGTTGCATTTTAACGTTGAGTCGTTTGTGTTTTCTCTTATTTTTGAGAAATTGAGATAAGACGTGGCACGGTACTTGTCTATCCCAAATTCATGTATTTGGTTTTCATGTTATATTTGTTATTCTCGTGGTGTTTTGTCTGATGCTTGGTCCGTTTCTGTGTGTGTTACGTTTCGGTGTTATGTCGTTGCTCTCCTCTTATATTTAATGCGTTTCCCTCGGTTTTAGTTTGTTACCCCGATTTTGTTTTTTGTCCATGGATTTATGAGTTTTGAACAGCGGTATACTACTGTTGCCTTTATTTACCTTATCCCTCTTGAATTTTTAAACATTTCTGAAATCCTACCATTAATTTATTTACATGTTTATGTGCCGTGTTTCTTTCAATCCAAGATATGAACGAACAATGACCTTCCCCCAGCTGATTTAAGATTAAATGTATGTTGGAAGCATCTCCGTGGTATTAATCAAACCTGTTATGTAAACAGTAATAATAATAATAATAATAATAATAATAATAATAATAATAATAATAATAATTATCCAATGGAAAATCTGAATAAATCAAAAATGGAAAATATTTAATATTTATACATAACAAAATAAAAACACAATAAATACAAATATAAAATATTAAAAAAATTGGCGTTACGGGCAACATGCTTATGATTGATATGTATTAAAAAATAAGTAAAATACACATATCAATCAAGAAATTAAATTCACATTATTCGAGCATCTATCGCTACAACTGCAATAGACGATAGAGTGTAGATGTATAAATGTGACTTCAAATATTCATCGGTTTTGGTTTGTTGCCCCGATTTTGTTTTTTTGTCCATGGATTTGTGAGTTTGAACATCGGTATACTACTGTTGCCTTTATTTAGACCATAAGGAGAAATTAACGAGCCGCTTGATTATACATCTATCAGAAACATAACTCGTAGAGTTTTGAATGAAACCTCAAACAATGTGAACTTAATAGCAAAGAGAGCCTTTAAAAGAGAGTATTGCCAAGAGCTTGAAGCATAATTCGAAGAACACTTGTTACTTCGAAATATTATACCTCTCTACGCGTGACATGTTGAGCGCTGGGCCATCCCATGTCAAACATAGGTAACTCAAGTATATTAATACCTACTCTTAATACCTGCATGTTGAGCGCTGGCCCAGCCCATGCTTAGAGAGTATGGGCTCACTTTGCAACCTGAGACGGATAACCTCGAGTGAAAAAACCATTTGCACATTAAAACATGTATCCAAAAGAACTGTCAAATGGACAAACAAATGATTCGTTCACCCGACGAGAGGGCTGCCTAGTTACCCGTTTTATTCAGGGCTGCCTGAGAACTAAGGTAATAATTTTGTGACAAGTAAAGAATGGGTAAAATCCATTATTACATTGCCCAAACGAAATGTGTTACACATACATGCTGCCCTTGTAACGCATTGAGTATCCCCAAAATTATTCCGAGATAGTGATTGTGCTAAAATAGTTATGTGTACGGTAAAAAACATTCGTTCTAAAAATAATTAGAGCTTGATAATAAACATGAACAAAAAAAAAATATATATAAGAAAATACTTTACATAGTAATTAATTATAAATAGCCATCTTCTAATTGAATAAAGAAATAATAGACCCAATTTATGAATATGATTTCGTAACATTCAACAGATCTTGGTGCCTGTTATCTTCCAATTATTATTTAACGAGTGTTCCGTCAGATGTCCGACGCATCCAAATTTGAAATATGCGATTTAAAAACCATTAATAGTATCTTTGAATTAAACATAAATGGTGCTTATGTAAAGCTAAATGCTGCTGTAACCAATGAATTACATATTTATACAACTGATCTTATAGACAAATATGATTTATAATACGTTGATAAATAATTATTCTTTGATAAAAAACAAAATGGCAGTCAGATAAAACAATGTAAAACTATAACTTTGACAGTCAATTAGTTTTGTCTGTATATTCGGAATAAAGCAGGTATCCGAAAACATCTCATTATAACTGTAGCTCATTGTTATATAAGTGCGGATCAAAAAACTGCTCTGTAAAAGTTAATTCATATATCGTAGCACACTTGAGTTGGTTAACACATGTCATACTATTTTGCTAGATGAATAATCAGATCTCACTAGGAAATAATGCATGTCATACTGTGTTGATAGAGGTTATAGAAAACAATGTACAACTGTTTATGATACCAATTTCTTGAAGAAACAAGCTTTCAAATTTGTCGTGTTGTGCAAATAAACTTTGATGTATGAACGTATTATCAGGAAAGATGTTGATTTCAAACGATCTTGTTCCGTTTATATTAACTCTGTGTCTAGACTAAACATGTACAATTGGTGTTAGTTCTTTGTTTCAAGTAAACTCGTCATTAGTGTCGCAGATCTGGTAAGTTATGTGAGCACCAAACGTTTTTCTCCGTAGTCGAAATATGAAAATAAATAAATGCTGTTCAAAACAATGTATAAATAGCATATATCCTTAAACTATAAACCTTTTATCATAGTTAATCAAGCTGCATAAATATAAATATCTATATATATATATATTGCATGACTGGGACGATTATTATCAATTTCCATTCACGCAACTTCTTTTGAATAAAAACACACATAAACTATCCATTTCACTTTACTAAGTATCAATTAAGGTAATTTAGAGGCAAGTTTAGCTGTGAATATTTGAGAACTGTAAACGTGTCACATGTCATATTATCCACAATATATTCCGCGATCTAACAGCGAACAAATTTTTTAATATAAACGTAATAAGTATTGTTGTGCAGTTCGTGTACATCTGCATAGGTTTCAGTTAAAATGTTGCATATAGAAATAAACTTTTAAAATTAGCGTGAACGATCAACAACGTCTTCGTGTAACTAAGTCCATTTTTAAATGATGGTACTTGTAAAGATATGAATAAAAACACACACAAACTATCCATTTCACTTTACTAAGTATCAATAAGGTAATTTAGAGGCATGTTCAGCTGTGAATATTTGAGAACTGTAAACGTCACATGTCATAGTATCCACAATATATTCCGCGATCTAACAGCGAACAAAATATTTAATATAAACGTAATAAGTATTGTTGTGCAGTTCGTGTACATCTGCATAGGTTCCAGTTAAAATGTTGTATATAGAAATAAACTTTTAAAATTAGCGTGAACGATCAACAACGTGTTCGTGTAACTAAGTCCATTTCTAAATGATGGTTCTTGTAACGTGTAGTTGAAATATTCAATAAATACAAATAAACTTGTTACAAAAACAAGCATGTATATCTATCCTATACAAAGTTTAATCTGCTACTATAACAAAATTTCTGATAGCTATAGACGATGTTGGGAAGGAGTGACCTCCAGTTTGACTCATCTGATTAATCAGATAACATGACAAAGTAGAATTTCAAAACACTGCGGTTAAACAATTTGCAGACATCATAAATAAGTCAAGAATAAGAGATAAAGATACAAATGTCAGCTGCAAGGAAATAAACACTGACATAAACTTTAATTAATGAACATTAATACACATTTGAATATCATTATACAAAGGGTTTACCCTATAAATGAATAATTCATTCAATCCTAAATGATACGTATTGAACATCAATTTCCATTCAAAATTGTCAAAGGCTTTTTTTTAAATGTGTATATAAATATCTCTATAATATATGATATCTTGTTTTTGCCTTAAATTAATTCCAATAAATCTATTTTTATGTATTAAGTAGATTGATCTGTGTACATTTCACAGAATTTCATTACGATCGTTTGAATTTTGACAAAAATCAATACTTGCAAGCCTTTACCGGTTTAAATATGTCGAGTGCGAAGGAGTTTTAAGCGTGACTTACTCCTACTGAACACATCGATGCGGCAGCGTCAACACTTTGTAAGTGTAAGATGGGTTTGGTTAAATTGGCATGTTGGGATTGCTTATACATACTTCAATTCTTTTTCATAGATAGTGTACACGTTAAAGTTCTAATTTTGTCAGAATAACGAGACTCTTAGGCTAGTTTAGGCTAGTTTCTGCTCATAAGCCGGGTTGTTGTCTCTTTGACACATTTTTCATTTTAATTCTCAATTTTAATTGTGTAAGCATTGGTTTAACTCTAACTTTTATGCATTGTACCATCAAAATTACAGACAGATAGGACTGTAGATAGTTTATTCATTTATCCAATTTATTTTGACGTGCATTTGGCGACCGGTCAAAAACTAGGATCATATTTTAATACCGCAGTCACGCTAGGCCACGATCGCACTATGATCTCTGAAAAATGCAAATTTTGACGATCGTAGTGCATTCATGTAGATCGTTGTTAGGTCGTCGTACAGTCAGGTCGTAGTAGTAGCCAAGCGAGAGCGTAGTAAGGTCATGGTAAGATAGCAAAGGTCGCCGTACCAACGTAACGAGAGCGTAGCGGAGAGATTGCGCTTTGATCTCAAAGCGACGTTACGACCCTCACTGTGACCATCACGTTCTCCCCGCGACTCAACAACGTTTCTACTACGACTAAACCACATTTATACTACGTTGTTCAAAACCATAAAACGTTCATGTCGTCCTCATCACGCTCGTCTTACGACCTGACTACGGTCATACTACGACTGTTTCGAGTTCTAGTCATGCTCATTGTCATTGTCATATAGATTATATACAAAGCTCTCCAGGTTTTGTTTGTCTGTTTGTAATTTGAACCTCGTGTTCCTTATTCATAACAGCTCAACCATGCTTGACACATCTGTATCATTCCCACTTTTGTTCAATGAAATATCGTCATTTGATCTTGATGGATCAGCACTACGTTGTCATTCAGGTTTGATTAGTTAATACACTTATCTCTATCTGATAAGGATTAGTATCAGCCCTCTTATTCTACCTCTACTCCTACCACCACACCCATGTGTTCTGGTAGATTTTGATGGCATGGCTGTACAAGTGTGATGAGGACGTAGAAACATCATGAAAACAACGAAATATACATGTTCATGCCTCTCTTACCGTGACCTTACCACGATCTGAATCTATTTCAGGACATGGTGAGCGTGAAGCGATCGTGATCTAGTGTGACTGCGGCATTATGAAAAGTAACAAAATCAGCAATATGTTGTCAATAACGTATCATAAAACAATCGATACAGAAATAATAAAGTAAAGTTTATAAGTTGCTTGATATTTTAAGATTATGTAAACAATTTTTGATAATTATTACTTTAATGAAAAAAAAAATGTATTGTAATGAGAGTTGATATGGTATAAAGTAGTTGTTGCCTCTCTCATTATGTAAATAAAAAGTTTCAAGTATTCAAAGACATATTCCATTGAAAAAAAGTAGTAAATAAACATTGTGTATTTGTTTTCATCAAAAATATATTTGAACAAGTTTACGGAAAGTGTGCTAAACGACAAACGTTTTCTTTAAACAACAATTAGAATCAATCGAGTAATAGAAATTGAGATGACAAAGGAACGCAATGAAGTGCTGTTAAAATCGAAACCATTTTACATACAGATAGCTTTCATGAAAAAAAATTACAGATGAGAGAAACAAATGAATAAATATGGCGAGATATATGAAATATAGATAGAAGGTGAACAAGATTATTCAATTTTACCCTGACAAATTAGATTCTGTAATAATGCACGGCCCTAATTGCTTCCCTGGGAAGCTTAGGGGTTTCAATGCAGTTTGTCACCAGAAAGAAAATCATATACAAATATAAAGAATATGATTGTTTTTCAATGTTTTATGGTTTACTGTTTAAAAATTAATAACTTTATAAAAAAAAAATATATTATAGTTCATTGTAACATAAATTTTCTTTTTTCTTTTGATGTTTTAATGAAATAATTTGCTTTACCAATGTGTTGAGGGAAAACCATTGTATGTTATCTGCAATTTGGTGTTGTACCATACTTTAATAATTATATATGCAACTCAACTAGAATCTAAAGAAAAGAAAGCGGAACTTTCATGTTATTTAATGGTTGAAGATCCGCCACATTCTATGAAAGATATCCGCCTCTGTAATATTTTAACGATAAGGATATTTATTTGATTTCATTTTATAACAAGTAAATCATTTATAAACATAACACATCTCACTTTTCGGTCAAGAAACCTTACTTCAAATTAAATAGGATGTTATACGAGTTCCTTCAGTTTGAACAAAATACTGAAAGTTTCTTCTTTCAGTTCTGACATGCATGAGCTCTCATCTTATTGGATTAAACGGTAACATGATCAACTTCTGATATAATTTCAAGCTGTCAATCATTTTAATTATATTAAAAATTTTATATACCATGTGTCTTACTCATTAACATATTTAAACTAACTCATCATGTGGATTCGTTTGTTTAAATATGTTAACTCGTAAGAACCATGGCATATATATAGTATTTATAGATTCATTTATTGTAAAGCTGAGGTTGAAATTAACCGACTCAGTACAACACCCCATTACATTCCTGTGATAATTTTAATAGGCGCAAACGTTCACCCACTCTGAATCAATAGTGAAACATTACAACATAGAAAGACACACAATAATTTTTCGATTAAAATGGCTTAAGGTAGTTCAGGGGTATACCGTCATCTTGAATTGTACAATCACAGTAAATAATCAATCTAGTTCTTTGCCCAAATCTGCAAATTTGGAGACAGATTTGCAATTTAATGGATACACTGTTTATTTATATAAAGAAAACTTAGTTATTCATTGCAATATCGAAAATGTTTTAACAAACACCAACTATGTGTGCTTACAGAATTAACTTTTTTTAAATAAGCCATTTAAGGGGAGATTAAAGAGGGACGAAAGATACCAGAGGGACACAATTTATACAGGACATTTAGTTAAATTTTCGGTGACACAATTTTTTCTTTTTCTTTTCTCGAAATATATTATAAAATCTGTCCTCTCATATTTAATTTTAAAATTCTGTCTCATGGATTTCTTTTTATGCACAATTTTTTTAATTTTATTTTCATGAACAATCTATGCAAATTTTTGCAATTTTGAACGACTCGTTCCTTAAAAAATAGCGGGGTGACCCATACTTTTAATCATTTTTTGACAAGAGCATAGAAAAATCTTCATTTTGGCAAAGTATTAGAAAATTCTGTCATTTTTTTCTATACCTTTGAACTACCTTAACTAAATCAAAAGACATATTTACAAGAACAAGCGAACATATACTGAAGAAGTACTTTAGATTTATGACACAATGTAAATACAAAATTTTTTAAACAAGGGAGTTAGATGTAGAACAATATCAGAAAGACAACCAAATACGGTGTACAAAATATCGCCATAGAAAATAACGGTTCACACGTATATTAAAAAACAAATCATATTGAGGTATGCAATGGAGTACGGAAACATATATGACAAAATGATTGTTTTGTTATTCATAGTAAACAGAAGTGAAAATTTATCATCTTGAAATGGTTTCAAAGAAGCTTGAGCATTGTAGCACATATGTATTTTAATATGAAAAAAAAACCTGATATTATACTGTTCAATTTGACTATTTCATATATTGCAAATGACTGATAGGACACCCTTCCTTATATAATTTATTCTTTAGTGCAGGCTGGGGCTATGCCCACCGAAAGCTCTTTTTTGAGAGCCCAGGTGGTCGTGTGGTCTAGCGGGACGGCTGCAGTGCAGGCGATTTGGTGTCACGATATCACAGTAGCATGGGTTCGAATCCCGGCGAGGGAAGAACCAAAAATTTGCGAAAGCAAATTTACAGATCTAACATTGTTGGGTTGATGTTTAGACGAGTTGTATATATATATATATATACGTGACTTGCATGAAGAGTTGTCTCATTGGCACTCATACCACATCTGCTTATAACTTATAAGGCCTTCGTAAATAGTGGAATTAATTACTTTTGGAGTGTCAAGAACTCGTTGGAAGTACTTGATAAATTGCATGCTGATATTGGTGATTTTAAATCTGTTCAAAGTTTTGATTTTTCTACCCTGTATACCACATTGCCTCACATTCTCATTAAGAAAAAATTCACACACTTAATCAAATGGGCATTTAAAAAGTCAGAATGTGAATATATATGTTCAAACTTTTTTAGGTCATTTTTTAGTAGCAATAAACAAAAAACCTATGTCAATTGGACATGCTTTGATACAATATATGCCCTTGAATTTTTACTAGATAACATTTTTGTTCGCTTTGGGGATTCCGTATATCGTCAGATTATCGGAATTCCAATGGGGACTAACTGTGCACCACTTATTGCGGACCTGTTTTTGTATTGCTATGAGTTACAATTTATGACAAAAATAAGCAAAGACCCATCGAAACAATAATAGAGATGATTTTTCATTTCCTATCGTTAATTATCCATTTTTAGATGGTGACGTTCCCTTGTCATCATCTTACGGTGTTTATATATATCAACTTGTACGATTCGCTCGTATATGTAACAATGTTTTAGATTTTAACGAGAGAAATTTATGTATTACTGAAAAATTATTACACCAGGGTTTTCGATATCACAAACTAGTCAAAACATTTACGAAATTTTATCATCGGTATAAGGACATCATTCGTAAATATAGCTCAACATGCAGACTTCTTATACGTTCAGGTATTTCAAATCCAATTTTTTATGGAAATATTCTTTATAAAGCACAAAGGTGTCAGTATTCACCTCAAAAACTAACAAAACCTTTGAATAGACTTATTAAGAAGGGATATAGTTACGATACTGTTGTCAGGTCATTAAAGATTGCATATTTTGGCGTTAATATTGATTCACTTATAGGGTCTTTGCATCGGAGCTAAACACATTTATTAAAAAACTAGTTGTTGGCATGACACGGGTTATTTTCTTCTCATATATGTTATGATGGTATGATACTAAACCCCTAACGGGAAGGCTTGTGCCTGATGTTCATATGATAAAATCATAATCTTTCAGTCAGTTTAATTGAAGTCTGGAGCTGGCATGTCAGTTAACTGCTAGTAGTCTGTTGTTATTTATGTATTATTGTCATTTTGTTTGTTTTCTTTGGTTGCATCTTCTGACATCAGACTCGGACTTCTCTTGAACTGAATTTTAATGTGCGTGTTGTTATGCGTTTGCTTTTCTACATTGGCTAGAGGTATAGGGGGAGGGTTGAGATCTCACAAACATGTTTAACCCCGCCGCATTTTTGCGCCTGTCCCAAGTCAGGAGCCTCTGGCCTTTGTTAGTCTTGTATTATTTTAATTTTAGTTTCTTGTGTACAATTTGGAAATCAGTATGGCGTTCATTATCACTGAACTAGTATATATTTGTTTAGGGGCAAGTTGAAGGACGCCTCCGGGTGCGGGAATTTTTCGCTACATTGAAGACCTGTTGGTGACCTTCTGCTGTTGTTTTTCTCTATGGTCGGGTTGTTGTCTCTTTGGCACATTCCCAATTTCCATTCTCAATTTTATAATTTGTCACATGCATTTATGGTCACCTTTCTTACTAAAACCAATTGGTTGGATTACTGAATGTCGTAGTGATCTACTCTAACTTTTATTTTTAATAAATTCTCCTCTGTCGCAAAGTCAAAACTAAAATATTAAATCCCTATTAACACTTAAAACACTGTATTGCATAATTCTGTGAATAAAAAATTGATAAAATACAATGCTTAAGGTACTTAAAAAATAAAATACAAAATTACATCAATTTTTTGTAAAAAAATAGAATAAATGTTTCTAACTTCTAACCATAAAACATATGCATGGTTAGGTTACTACCCAATCCTCGTTTACTTAAAAAGTCGCTTAGTCATCTTATTGCTGACCATCATTGGTTCCTTCGTCCATGCTGAAAATACAAACTATAGTTCGATTAATAGTAATTTTGATTTTTGATTTTGTTTTTTACATCAGGAGGTCGAAAGGTGAAAATTATATTGGTAAGCCAAGCAGCCAACATTGTTTCCAAATACACAGCCTTTGTTGGTTTTGATAAAGATACCAACATTCTTGTATCGGGGTGGAAGGAGTCACAAGCTAACTTGGCGGTAAATTGATATTTTATGATTAAGTTAATGAATTAAACTTTAACAAAGAGGAATGTATAAAAAAGAAAAGCAAATAAATTCCCTTTTGACTGTTGCAAGTAATCTTCATGTACTCCAAGGCCTAGCAATATCCATATTTGCTCGTTTGGTTTTCAGTTTGCTTGAAATCTGTATTTGATTTGATGTCTTGATTGTTTTGATTGAAGTGTAATCACTGAGTCTTGACTAAAGCGCATGCGTGGTTCACACGTACTTTATATATCTTCAGCTTGGTATCTTTTGTGATTTATATTTATATACTAGTATTTGATTTTTACAAATGAATAAGTAATAATAAAAATCCGTTAATTTGGATGTTCTATCCTGCAATGCATGATAACATTCTGAAATTTTTATTGACTCTATGTTTAACATATACCGATAACTAGCCAATGCAAGAAGAAATTACGTGTTGCTTGTTTCTAAATCCTTTGTTGATATGAGTATGTATATTTTGATTGTATAATTCATAATGAAATAGTGTTTACACTAAAGGCTAGAAGAGATACTTTTGCTCCGTTATCGATGACTGGAGAAATAAGACTTGCACCTTCTTCATGAATTATGCAACAGCACACAGGACTGTTTTCACCTGACACAGTACATGTAGTATTAATTTTGTGGCGATGTCACGATCACAAAAAGGGGAGTTCGAACTACACTGAGAAAAAATATTTGATAAAGCAAAAATGTGTAAATGTATAATTGTTGGACGTGTTATATATAGTATTCAGTCTTTTTACTTTTTGTGAAGAAAATATTCAAAACTTTCCACAATTGCCATACTTCAATAAAAAATGTTATCTTCAAAATCAATATCAATGTTTTTTATGGTTGCACATGTACAAAAGATCCATTGAAGCTTATAGAATAAAAAGTTAGTTTTAATGAATGTTTGACAATGAAGCAGTTGCTCTGAGTTCAGTATTTTTGTGATTTTTCTTTTAAGACAAAACTACAGTGGAAATCACTGCTAACCTCTCATTAGAACCGTCAGAATAATCTGTCATAGAACTGTTCTAAACTGTCCTAGAACTGTTCTTAACTGTCATAGACCAGTTCTACCTAGTACTGGTCTACCCTGGAAATGTTTTAATTAGAACTGTCAGAATCAGTTGTAGGGTAAATATGTCTAAAACTGTTATAGGCAGAGCCGACCAAATCAGTTTTAACCGTAGAACTGTCAGCTGAACTGACTAAATCGGTTCTAACCGTAGAATTGTTAACAGGACCGTCTTAAACTGTTTTAGTCGTAGAACTGACAAAACCTGTCAGGATTGTAGTCACTGCAATTAGGGCATCTCACTGGTCACCATTCAATCATATTATTATCGTTGCTAATATATATTATTTTCTTTTGAATTGTTTATATTTAAGACAAAACGTTCTTTTAAAAAACTGTTCTATGGATAGAACTGACTCAATTAATTCTAGCCGTAGAACTGACAAAATCACCGACAAAATCAGTTCTAATCGTAGAACTGACCAAAATTTGGTCATTTATAGGTAGAACTGTCTATTATAAAAAAAGAAGATGTGGTATGATTGCCAAGGAGACAACTTTCCACAAGATTTAAAAATGACACAGAAATCAACAACTATACGTCACCGTACGGCCTTCAACAATAAGTAAAGTCCATACCGCCTAGACAGCTATAAAAGGCCCCGAAATGACAATGTAAAACAATTCAAACGAAGAAACTAACGGCCTTTTTTAATTTTAAACAAATGAACAAAAAACAAATATAAAACTGTTCTAAGGTAGAACTGCCAGGGTCAGTTCTAGGTAGAACTGTCTAAATCAGTTCTAGGCAGAACTGACCAAATCAGTTATAGGTTAGAACTGCATAGAAGGTTTCTGGATGATAGTCATACATACTGTTCTAGAACAGATCTCCTGACAGATTCTGACAGATTTGATGAGAGGTTAGAAGTGATCTTCACTCTATTGTGTATGAATTTACTTCATATCCTTTTAAACAATTTGACCCCAGTGACATGTTGATCATTTTCAAAAATATTGTCGGTTAGAAGTTCTTTTAAAAAGTTAATCCACCGTCTACTACAATATTTTATATGAAAGATCACTAAATCCTTATCTCAATATCAAAGGTTATCTTTTATATGCGGATTTCAATATGGAGATTAATTCTATTTACCAATTGGTGACAACTTCAAATTATGAACTTTTATATTTGATTGAGCAAAAAATGCCAACTCAATTTTGTTATTTCAATGTATGTAAAATATGTAAAACTAATTGTATTCGATAATAAAATGTCACAAAATTTCGTCTAGTAAATTGCGTCAACCGACCGACTGTCAATTACAATCAACCACCAAAACATCACCAAGTATATTTTATTGATTCATTTTTTTTTCAGTTTCAACCTCAAATATATAGGCATGGTGAATATTCGATAAAGCCAATGGACAGTAGTTTATACATGCCATATTGCAGATCCATCAAAACGAAGGTAATATGAAAACAATTTTGTAACAATAAAGCCGAAATCGATATATTTATTTTAATGGTATCTTAGAGGTTTAAACATATTCGGATGTGTCTACATATTGTGTTGCAAATGTCTGGTTATGTAATGCATTTCAGTTGTTTCCTGTAATTAGTTAATATTTCAGTTCTATCATGTACAGCTTTTATTATTAATTTTATAAATTTACTGTTTGCAAAAGTATAAATTATTCTAAATGATAAGGATGTTCTGGTAACTAACAGAAAACCTTGGCCGTTTTTGGCACAACTTTTTTGATCTTTTTGTCCTCGATGCTGTTCGACTTTGTGCTTGTTTCGGCTTTCAAACTTTTGTATCTGGGCATCACTAGTAGATCTTGTGTGGATGAAATGCACTTCTGGCGTATTAAAATTGTCAACTTGTTGCCTTTTGTTGGCTGTTGTTCGTGTGTTTCTTTGTCAATTGTATTCTCCAATTTCTTTATATTGTAGTCCTGTAGTGTTGAGTTGTCATATTAATGTTATATTTCACATGGCTATAAAAGGGGAGGTTTGGCATGCCACAAAACCAGGTTCAACCCGCCATTATTTCTTTAAAAATGTCCTGTACCAAGTCAGGAATATGGCCATTGTTATATTATAGTTCGTTTCTGTATGTGTTACATTTTAACGTTGCGTCGTTTGTTTTCTCTTATTTTTGAGTGGCAAATTCACATTGCGATAAGACGTGTCACGGTACCTGTCTATTCCAAATTCATGTATTTGGTTTTGATGTTATATTTGTTATTCTCGTGGGATTTTGTCTGTTGCTTTGTCCGTTTCTGTGTGTGTTACATTGTAGTGTTGTGTCGTTGTTCTCCTCTTATATTTAATGCGTTTCCCTCAGTTTTAGTTTGTTACCCCGATTTTGTTTTTTGTCCATGGATTTATGAGTTTGAACATCGGTATACTACTGTTGCCTTTATTTAGATGAATAAAAAAAAGTATGGAGTGTAAGTTAATCAGCTATAAAAACTATCCACATAAGAAACCAAAAACACCCAGGTCACCAAGTGGTATTCAACATAAGAATAACTACGATAGCACATGTGACAGAATTATGTAGGACTTCAATCACGCAAATCGGCATAATCTTGTTTGAATACAAAATTAATGTTATTTGTTAATATATAATTAGGAAGATGTGGTATGAGTGCCAATGAGACAACTCTCCATCCACATTTTATTGAAGTAAACCATTATAGGTCAATGTACGGTTAGCTTTCGAAAACAACGACTGTTGGTTACAGGTAATCAGGTATAGCCAAATGTAGACGGTAGGCTGAATTGATCTCCCCATCATTATCATTCTGTTTTTCCAGCAACAACCTAAACAATTTTATTGGACAACTGTTGTCTGAAGCCTTTTGTCTATGTAGACTAGAGAAAGCTACACCTTTTATCACACACACATTGGTCCTGTGAACTCAGAATAGAATGCCCAAAAATAACAATTATTTTTTGAAACGGAACACTTTTTGCATTATATTGAAAGTGACTACTTTATTGAACCACAATTGTCACCAGTAATCACGAGAAACAAGGAGACGCTCATTTGTTACATAAGTTTTGTGACTTATGTCTTCTTGTTTTCAAATAGTTTTCATGAGACAACTTTGGAGAGTTAAGTTAGTTTTCTGGGAAGTCAGGGGAAATGAATACCTTTCATTTACCCTTGATAGATTTGTGGGTTATGTTTTTGAATGGAAAGCGGATCTATTTCTAGCTTTTGTCATACTCTATCATATTTTCACCTGCGTCTTTATTACAGAAGTGGAACATGCATATATGTATAGTATCGAGAGAGTTGTTCTTATTTTTTGGAAGTTCTCATGCTTCCTTGAATTTTGTTATAGGATTGGGAAGTAATTTGCCTGATATAGTCATAGTTTGCTAACTCAAATTGGTATGAGAATTTATCAACCATAGAATAGAATGGAATCTGACATTAATGTTAATCAGATTGTAATCTGAAAGCAGTTTTGATTTGTTAAACTGATGAAATAGTTAAGATGAAAACCCGGTGAACAAAAAAAGGTATCGAATGTTCAGTGAGCAGTGCTTCAACAATTAAGGTAAATAATATGTAAATATAATAATTATTTTTATAACTAAGACCTTTCATATATTGAACCAAAAAGAAAAGCAGATAATTAATGTCAACATATAGTATTCAACAAGAGAAAAACTGCGATATAAGTTTGACGTAAGTATTATTGTCCGGTATTTGTTAAGGAAGGATACATTTAGTCCATTTTGTATTTTCTTTCAGGGTTGCTCGGTGCCCGAGAGTGCAATTCAGAGTCAATGGAACCCGATCCCGCAACTGGAATGTTCAATGAGTAGGACCCCAACAGTGCAGGTAATATTATGTTTATTTGCTTACAACTAAGACATTTTAAATATTTACAATAAATCAAAAGCTCTTAAATGCCATCATATGGTATTCAACAATAGAAAACTACGATATAACTTTGACATGATTTTTATTGACCGGTCTGTGTTTACTATTTTTAATGTCTCATTGCTTTGTATTGAACCAATGAGTTTAGTCTTTTAAACTGATTTGTATAGTGTGTTCTTTTGTTGTGCTGGTATACCACTATCATAGGTATGGGGAGGGTTGAGCGCTCACAAACATGTTAAACGCCGCCACAATATTAATGTGCCTGTTTCAAGTCAGGAATATGTAGTTCATTTGGTTGTCGTTTGTTCATGTCTGTCATATTTGTTTTTCGTTAATTGCTTTTATAAATAAGACCGATATTTTATTTTCAATTGAGATGTATCATATTTTTCATGTCTGGGCTTTTCATAGCCGACTATACTTATTTATATTATATTATATTTTTTCTTATTGCTAAAGGCCATACGGTAACTTATAATTGCTTACATTAGTTATCAAAAGTACCAGGATTATAATTTTATACGCCAGACGCGCGTTTCGTCTACATTAGACTCATCAGTGACTCTCAGATCAAAATAGTTAAAAAAAGCCAAATAAATACAAAGTTTAAGAGCATTGAGAACCCAAAATTCAAAAAAGTTGTGCCAAATACGGCTAAGGTAATCTACTCCTGGGGTAAGAAAATCCTTAGTTTTTCGAAAAATTCAAAGTTTTGTAAACAGAAAATTTATAAAAATGACCATATAATTGATATTCATGTCAACACCGGAGTACTGACTACTGGGCTGGTGATACCCTCGGGGACGAAACGTCCACCAGCAGTGGCATCGACCCAGTGGTGTAAATAGTTATCAAAAGTACCAGGATTATAATTTTATACGCCAGACGCGCGTTTCGTCTACATAAGACTCATCAGTGACGCTCAGATCAAAATAGTTAAAAAAGCCAAATAAATACATAGTTGAAGAGCATTGAGAACCCAAAATTCCAAAAAGTTGTGCCAAATACGGCTAAGGTAATCTACTCCTGGGGTAAGAAAATCCTTAGTTTTTCGAAAAATTCAAAGTTTTGTAAACAGAAAATTTATAAAAATGACCATATAATTGATATTCATGTCAACACCGAAGTGCTGACTACTGGGCTGGTGATACCCTCGGGGACGAAACGTCCACCAGCAGTGGCATCGACCCAGTGGTGTAAATAGTTATCAAAAGTACCAGGATTATAATTTTATACGCCAGACGCGCGTTTCGTCTACATAAGACTCATCAGTGACTCTCAGATCAAAATAGTTAAAAAAACCCAAATAAATACAAAGTTTAAGAGCATTGAGAACCAAAAATTCCAAAAAAGTTGTTCCAAATACGGCTAAGGTAATCTACTCCTGGGGTAAGAAAATCCTTAGTTTTTCGAAAAATTCAAAGTTTTGTAAACAGAAAATTTATAAAAATGACCATATAATTGATATTCATGTCAACACCGAAGTGCTGACTACTTGGCTGGTGATACCATCGGGGACGAAACGTCCACCAGCAGTGGCATCGACCCAGTGGTGTAAATAGTTATCAAAAGTATCAGGATTATAATTTTATACGCCAGACGCGCGTTTCGTCTACATAAGACTCATCAGTGACGCTCAGATCAAAATAGTTAAAAAAGCCAAATAAATACAAAGTTTAAGAGCATTGAGAACCCAAAATTCCAAATAGTTGTGCCAAATACGGCTAAGGTAATCTACTTCTGGGGTAAGAAAATCCTTAGTTTTTCGAAAAATTCAAAGTTTTGTAAACAGAAAATTTATAAAAATGACCATATAATTGATATTCATGTCAACACCGAAGTACTGACTACTGGGCTGGTGATACCCTCGGGAACGAAACGTCCACCAGCAGTGGCTTCGACCCAGTGGTGTAAATAGTTATCATAAGTATCAGGATTATAATTTTATACGCCAGACGCGCGTTTCGTCTACATAAGACTCATCAGTGACGCTCAGATCAAAATAGTTAAAAAAGCCACTTTCACTTTAAATGAACTTTAATGTAAGGTTGTCTCATTGGCAATTATACCACATCTGACATAGGTAGGTAGGAAAATTTTGTACGTCTGTTTTTCTCGAAAAAAAAACCCCATTTGTTTTCATGTATTACTTTTTGCGATCAAATACCATCTCTTTAAGTCTGTTTTCTTTAATCAATTTTTCACAATCAGACCTTTCCTCTAGAATCACTTGATCTGTTTTCGCCAAACTGGACGGAAATAATACCTGTAGGTCCCTTATGGATCACACTCACTTGAATTCCATTTGATAAGATAAAAAATGAAAAAAGGTGAGTCTTTAATTAAAATACCCCCTTTGTCATAAATAAGAATTGAAACTACAATACGAACTGTCGTGAAACTTTTGACGATGAAATAAACGATCCTCATTTATGTTGATTATGTGGCAAACATCTCGAAAGTGGTTGGGCAAAAAGGTCCGATGAGAATGTGATAACTTCCTCAAACCATAATAGAATACATTAAACACAAGACAAAAGGTCAGATGAGAATGTTATCACTTACTCCAACAACAATAGTATACATTAAACACAAGACAAAAGGTCAGATGAGAATATGAGCGCTTACTCCAACCACAATAGTATACATTAAACACAAGACAAAAGGTCAGATGAGAATGTTATCACTCACTCCAACTACAATAGTATTCATTAAACACAAGACAAAAGGTCAGATTAGAATATGATTGCTTACTCCAACCACAATAGTATACATTAAACACAAGACAAAAGGTCGGATGAGAATATGATAACTTCCTCCAACCACAATAGTTTGCATTAAACAAGACAAAAGGTCAGATGAGAATGTTATCACTTACTCCAACCACAATTGTATACATTAAACACAAGACAAAAGGTCAGATGAGAATATGATCGCTTACTCCAACCACAATAGTATACATTAAACACAAGACAAAAGGTCAGATTATAATATGATCGCTTACTCCAACCACAAAAGTATACATTAAACACAAGACAAAAGGTCAGATAAGAATATGATCGCTTACTCCAACCACAATAGTATACATTAAACCCAAGACAAAGGTCAGATTAGAATATGATCGCTCACTCTAACCACAATAGTATACATTAAACACAAGACAAAAGGTCAGATGAAAATATGATCGCTTACTCCAACCACAATAGTATACATTAAACACAAGACAAAAGGTCAGATGAGAATGTGATCACTTACTCCAACAGCAATAATCATGCATTAAGCAAGAGACAAAGGGTCAGGCTTAATTGTTGCATAATTTGCGGGTCTTGTGTTTTCTTCTTTACTATGAGTTTTTAGTAGGCTGCTTTGTAGCGTTTAATTAGTAAACTGTCTTAGAAGACGAGGCAAATACATGTCTTTTATTAACCCTTGAAAGATAAGTAGGTTTTGTTTTTGAGTGGAAAGTGGATCTATTTCTGGCTTTTGTCACATTGTATCATATTTTCACACCTGAGTCTTGATTACAGTAGTGAAACATATATCATGATGTGTAGTACAGAGACATTTGTTCTGATTTCGTTGAAAAAGTCATGCTTCTCATGAATTTGTTATAGTTCTGCGAAGTTATTTGCCTGATATGTAGTCCTATTTTCTCACTACGACGCAACCATGCTGAACAAAATTCATAGAAAAAAAATGTCATTTTAACCTTAATTATAGTCATATTGCGATCCCTAAAGTATTTAATTTTTAATTTTTGTTGAATTGATAAAAATATGAAACTGATGATTGGTTTTAATGAATTAATCCAAGTATCCGGCTTCGTTCTGAATTACATTACAATATTCAAGATATGCATATATAACCAATTATAATCGATTATAAAATTTGACAATGTATTGTATTGTAGATTGCCTTGACTGACATACTTTCAATTATAATGAATCTTCATCGTGTTCATAGCACTACTAAGTATTTTGTACATTTTGTATTTCCTTTCAGGGTTATCCAGATAATGGGAGGATTGAGAGCACACAAACATATTTAAGAACGCCAAGTTATGTACGTGTTAAGTCAGGAGCATGTAGTTCAATTGTTGTCATTTGTTCATGTCTGTCATATTTGTTATTCGTTAATTGTTTTGTTATAAATAAGGTCATAATTTTTTTTCAAGTCATTTGATTCATATTTTTCATGTCGGGTCTTTTTAAAGCCGGTTTTTTTTTCTCATTCCTAACGGCCGTAAGGTTGCTTATAATTGATACATTGTTTTGTTATAAATAAGGTCATAATTTTTTTTTCAAGTCATTTGATTCATATTTTTCATGTCGGGTCTTTTTAAAGCCGGTCTTTTTTTTCTCATTCCTAACGGCCGTAAGGTTGCTTATAATTGATACATCTTTTTTATTTGAACTTTAATCCATAGTTGTCCCATTGGCAATCGTACAATATGATGAACAAAGACTGATAAAAACAGAGGAAACATAGACAAAATTTGAATCTGACATCTATTATAGTCAGATTGTAATATGTAAGTCTTTTTAGTGTTGTTAAACTGGCGACAGTTTGAAACTGAAGATTGAATTAATTCATTAAGCCAATTAACCTACTTTGTTTTGAATTACGATGCATATTGAAGATATGGATCTGTAAAAATTATAATAGATAATGAAATTTAATAATAACGGAATCAATCTCCATAACATTTCTAAGTATTTTGTAAATTATGTATTTTCTTTCAGGGTTACCCCGAGAGTTCGATTCAGAGTCAATGGAATCCGATGCCGCAAACGGACCTTATAATGAGCGGGGTCCCATCATTGAATGTAATATTAGTTTTATTTGTTTAAAATTATGACCTTTTGAATATTGACAAAAAATTTAAGAATTTTTTAAAACTTACTCAAAAACATGCTCAACTACATGACTTTCGTAACTCACAATAAACGTGTTTACACATTGATATACTATGGTTGTAAAACATTATAAACCTGTAACAGTTTAAGACACTTTACAACTCGTTTGCTTGCATTTACTTACCCAAGTAGATATTTATTTCAAGCCTAAACTTTTTCGACATATTGTTTACATTTTATAAATTTGGGAATTCTAATTCCTGTTAAGATTTGACTAAATACCAATATCCTGATATCGTCAGGTTAAGATACTTATATCATAAGTAATAATAATTATTTGTTCCAAATCAACAATCCACCACCAAAACATCACTAAGCACTTTGTTTTGATTTTATTTTCTTTGAGTTTCAAACTCAAATATATCAGGGTGGTGGATATTCGGAGGACAGTCATTCATACGAAGGATTTAGCACAACAAAGGTAATATGAAAGAGTATAGTCACAATACAGACGATATTAATGTTTTTTTTTAATTGGAATCTAAGATAGATAAAAAAAGTATGGGGCGTAAGTTAATGCGTCAAAAAAATTAACCTCACAATATAATACAAAAATATACAAGTTAAAAAACAACAACTATTAGTTCCAGATACCAGGTATAGCCAACTGATACCTCTAAAACACTAAATTCTAGATGTTCGGCTAGATTGATTTCCTAATGATTGTCATACTTGCCTAATAATTTTATGGACAACAGTTTTCTGATGCCTTATGTCTATGATGGTAAGAGAAATGTACACCTGTAAGCAAACATCGGTCCTGCAAATTCAGAATTGAATGTCAAAACTAACAATTATTTATTGAAATGGGACACTTGTGGCATTACATTGAAAGTGACTACTTACTTCAACCACAATTGGTATTTAAAATAGGTAAAACTAATTGTATTTGATAAAAAAAGGTTCACAATATATCGGTAAATCTTGTAAATCGACCGACTGTCAATCGAAATCGACAATCAAATACCAGAACATCACCAAGTATTTTATATATGTTCACTTACCAAAGAAAAAATTGTCATAAGTAAACACAAGACACCAGGTCAGGTGTGAATGTTATAACTTACTCCAACAACAAAAGCCAGAAGTAAACACCAGTCACAAACTCAGGTGAGAATATGATCACTTACTCCAATCACAATTGTCAGCAGTGAACACCAGACACAAAGTCAGGTGATAATGTGATCCCTTACGCCAACCACAATAACCAGCAGTAAACACTAGACACAAACTCAGGCAAGAATGTGATCACGCACTCCAACCACAATTGTCAGCAGTGAACACCACCAGATAGAAAGTCAGGTTAGAATGTGATCACGTACTCTAACCACAAAAGTCAGCAGTAAACATCAGACACAATGTCATGCGATAATGTGATCACTTACTCCAACCATTATTGTCAGCAGTAAACATCAGACACAAGGTCAGGTGAGAATGTGATCACTGCTTCAACCACAATAGTCAGCAGTATACACCAGACACAAAGTCAGGTGATAATGTAACCACTTACTTCAACCACACCAGCAGCAGTATACACCAGACAAGACAAAGGTCAGGTTAGAATGTGATCACTTACTCTAACCTCAAAAGTCAGCAGTAAACATCAGACACAAGGTCAGGTGAGAATGTGATCACTGCTTCAACCACAATAGTCAGCAGTATACACCAGACACAAAGTCAGGTGATAATGTAATCCCTTACTTCAACCACACCAGCAACAGTATACACCAGACAAGACAAAGGTCAGGTTAGAATGTGATCACTTACTCTAACCTCAAAAGACAGCAGTAAACATCAGACACAAGGTCAGGTGAGAATGTGATCACTGCTTCAACCACAATAGTCAGCAGTATACACCAGACACAAAGTCAGGTGATAATGTAATCACTTACTTCAACCACCCAGCAGCAGTATACACCAGACAAGACAAAGGGCAGGTTAGAATGTGATCACTTACTTTAACCTCAAAAGTCAGCAGTAAACATTAGATACAAGGTCATACGATACTGTGATAACCTACTTCAACGACGACGGCAGCAGTAAACATCAGACTCAAGATCAGATGAGAATGTGATCACTTACTCTAACCACAAAAGTCAGCAGTAAACATTAGATACAAGGTCATGCGATAATGTGATCACTTACTCTAACCATAATAGTCTGCAGTAACAGCCAGAAGCAAAGATCAGGTGATAATGTAATCACTTACTTCAACCACAACAGCAGCAATCAACACCAGACACAAAGTCATGTAAGATTGTAATAACCTACTCTAACCACGATTGTCAGCAGTAAACACTAGTCACCAGGTCAGGTGAGAATGTGATCACTTGCTTCAACCACAATTGTCAGCAGTAAACATCAGACACAAGGTCATGCGATTTTGTGATCACTTACTCTAACCACAATAGTCTGTAGTAACAGCCAGAAGCTAACTTCAACGACAACAGCAGCAGTAAACATCAGACGCAAGATCAGGTGAGAATGTGAACACGTATTTTAACCACAATTGTCAGCAGTACACATCAGACACAATGTCATGCGAAAATGTGATCATTTACTCCAACCACAATAGTTAGCAGAAATCACTAGTCACCAGGTCAAGTGAGAATGTGATCACTTACTTCAACAACAATTGGTATTTATAATAGGTAAAACTAATTGTATTCGATAAAAAAAGGTTCACAATACATCGGCAAATCTTGTAAATCAACCGACTGTCAATCGAAATCAACAATCATATTATACCAGAACATCACCAAGTATTTTATATATGTTCACTTACCAAAGAAAAAATTGTCATAAGTAAAAACAAGACACCAGGTCAGGTGTGAATGTTATAACTTACTCCAACCACTATAGCCAGCAGTAAACACCAGATACAAACTCAAGTGAGAATTTGATCACGTACTCCAACCACAATTGTCAGCAGTGAACACCACCAGATACAAAGTCAGGTGAGACTGTGATCACTTACTATAACCACAAATTCAGCAGTAAACATTAGACACAAGGTCAGGTGAGAATGTGATCACTTACTTCAAGCACAATTATCAGCAGTAAACGCCAGACGCAAGGTCAGGTGAGATTGAGATCACTTACTCAAACCACAATTGTCAGCAATAAACGCAAGATGCAAGGTCATGCGATAATGCAATCCCTTACTTCAACCACAACAGCAGCAGTAAACATCAGACTCAAGGTCAGGTGAGAATATGATCAGGTACTTCAAACAGAATTGTCAGCAGTAAACACAAGATACAAGGTCATGCGATAATGCAATCACTTACTTCAACCACAAAAGACAGCAGTAAGCATTTGACACAAGGTCACGCGATACTGTGATCACTTACGTCAACCACAACAGCAGCAGTAAACATCAGACTCAAGGTCAGGTGAGAATATGATCACGTACTTCAAACACAATTATCAGCAGTAAACACAAGATACAAGGTCAGGTGAGAACGTGATCACTTACTCCAACCAGAATTGTCAGCAGTAAACACAAGATACAAGGTCAGGTGAGAATGTGATCACTTACTCTAACCACAAAAGTCAGCAGTAAACATTAGACGCAAGGTCATGCAATAATGTGATCACTAACTTCAACAACAAATGTCAGCAGTAAACACCAGACTTAAGGTCATACGATAATGTGGTCTCTTATTCCATCCACAATAGTCAGCAGTCAACGCCAGACGCAAGGTCAGATGAGAACGTGATCACTTCAACCACAATAGTCAGCAGAAAACATCAGACACAAAATTGGTGAAAATGTGATCACTTACTCCAACCACAATTGTCAGCAGTTAACACCAGACGCAATGTCAGTTTTGCAAAGTAGTTTGCCTGATATACATTGTAGTCCTACTGTGCTAACTACGACAAACCATGCTGAACCAAATTGAAAGAAAAAAAAACTGTAAATTTAACTTTAATTATAATCAGATTGTAATCTGAAAGTATTTTTTGATTTTTTGTTTAACTGATAAAAATATGAAACTGATTATCGGTTTTAATGATTTAATCCAAATATGCGGCTTCGTTCTGAATTACATTGCAATATTCAAGATATACATATATAACCAATTATTATCGATTATAAAATTTGACAATGTATTGTATTGTAGATTGCCTTGACTGACATACTTTCAATTATAATTAATCTTCACCGTGTTCATAGCACTACTAAGTATTTTGTACATTTTGTATTTCCTTTCAGGGTTACCCAGGTAATGGGAGGATTGAGAGCACACAATCATATTTAAGAACGCCAAGTTATACATGTGTTTATTCTAAGTGAGGGACATGTAGTTCAGTGGTTGTCATTTGTTAATGTCGGTCATATTTGTTTTCGTTAGTTGTTTGTTATAAATAAGGTCAGATATTTTTTCAATTTTGTTGATCTATATTTTTCATGTCGGGTCTTTTTAAAGCCGACTTTATGGTATGTGTTTTTCTCATTCCTAACGGCCGTACGGTTGCTTATTATTGATACGTCCTATTTATTCGTTAATCAAAAGTTGTCCCATTGGCAATTGTACAATATGTGGAACAAAGACAGGTAAAAACTGAGGAAACATGGACACAGTTTGAATCTGACATCTATTATAGTCTAGATTGTAATACGTAAATCTTTTTCGTGTTGATAAACTGGTGAAATAAAATTGACGGTACTAATTTTCTTGCACCAGATGCGCATTTCGACAATACATGTCTCTTCAGTGATGCTCGTGGCCAAAATATTTGAAATCCAAAGCTTATATAAAAGATGAAGAGCTATAATCCAAAAGGTCCAAAAAGTATAACCAAATCCGTGAAAGGAATAAGAGCTTTGCATGAGGGAGATTCATTCCTTATTTATAATAATTTCTAATATTTTGTAACAGGAAATTTTAATAACACAAAAAATCCGTATTTTCATTCATGCCAGTACCGAAGTACTGGCTACTGGTCTGGTGATACCCTCGGGGACTAATAGTCCACCAGCAGAGGCATCGACCCAGTGGTAGTAGTGAAACTGATGATCTATGTAATTCCTTCAGACAAAATAACCTACTTCGTTTTGAATCATATTGCATTATTCTAGTTATCGAATATAACAAATTATAATAAATTATAACGTTTAATAATGTATATTAATCATAATCAATCTCTATATCATTTCTAAGTATTTTGTATTTTCTTTCAGGGTTACCCCGAAAGTGGAATTCAGAGTCAATGGGACCCAATGCCGCAAGTGGAATGTTTAATGAGCGGGGTCCCAGCTTTGAATGTAATATTAGTTTTATTTGTTTACAATTATGACCATCTGAATTTTGGCAAAAAATTATAAGAATCTAAATATCAACATATAGTATTCAACAATGACATAACAACGATAGCTATAGAACTTTGACTAAATCATTGTATACCGGTGTGTGTTCACTATGTTTAATTGGTTTCTATCGATCCAATGCGTTAAGCCTTTTTAAGATAGATAGGGAGTCTTCCTCCATCTTGGATTTGTTAATACCAGAAAACAAGGTCTAGATCTTGAATAGAATGTGTAATATTTAAAGTAGTAGGTAAATCATGTGTAAGAACTTCCACTTCGATATAGAAAATGACATGTTTTATCATATTTATGGTTGTATTTTACAAAAATTGAAAACTTTTGTTCGATAAATTTTTTTTCCAACTTTGCCACATAAGGGAATACAACTCAAATGCAAGGGCAGATAATTCAGAATAAGGTTCTTTTACAATAGAATGTCTTAGGAATATACTTATTTTATAATGTAGCAAGAAAAGTCCGGTGACCCCATTGTTTCTTTTTCTTAACTGAAGGCATACTATTAAGCCATCTTTTCATATTTGATCTCAAAATTCTATGGTGTAGAATACGCTTTATTGCAGAAAATTTGGTTTTCCATCTATAATCTATACAAACTTTATCAATTTTGAACACCGTGTAGCGTAAAAATAAGCCCGGTGACAAATTTAAAAAAAAAACATGATCTAAACTACATTTTGGCAAATCATTAAAAAATTCTATGGATTATAGTTTAGACACTCCATCTACCTTAACTGATTTGTATAGTGTGTTTTTATGATGTGATGTTGTACCATTATCCTGTCCGGAACCTATAGTGTATTAGTTGCGTTGCTTCATGTCTGTCATATTTGTTTTTCGTTAATTGCTTTGTTATAAATAAGATCTTTAGTTTTTTTCTGGCACCGCAACGAAGTTGTCGGTGTCATATAGTTTTACCCTTATCCGTTGTAATGGCCTGACCATTAAGTATAACCGACGATTGGGCTCAAGCAGAAAAGACAATCAGGTGCTGATACTTTAATCAAGAGTCAATCTAACAAATGGTAAAAAGCTGAAAAACAAATAAAATACAATTTTACAATGGGTTCAATTAATGTTATTAAAACGAAATGTCAAAGGTAATAGATAGCACAGTCCGTTGAATCCGAGAAAATGTTGTACTTTCAAGAGCAGTTAAATTTCCAGTGTTTCACGGAGAGAATGTTCAAATATGTATAGAGTAATTTGAAGGCTTCAAAAACAATGTTGTAAAGTTAACTCACTCTGTGGTTAGCCACGAATTGTGTCCTAGATGACGTTTGTCCTTTGAAAAGTTCTCCAGAACTGGTATGACCTTGCAATGTTCGGTTTGAGATCCGTGTGAGCAGGGGAAAGGTAGCGATGATACGATGTTTTAATGTTCTTATGAGGTTAAAGATGAATAATCCTCCTAGACTGGAACACATAAATAGATTAAGAATATAATCAAACGAACTGTATAAATTACGGAACGGTGTAACAGAATATCCGTCATTGTGTCATTCCGTTATTCCGTCATTCTGTGATTCCCTCATTTCGTCATTCGGTGATTCCCTCATTCCGTCATTCTGTGATTCCGTCATTCCGTCATTCTGCCATTCTGTCATTCGGTCAATCTGTCATTATTCCGTGATTCCGCAACAAACCATTGTACGCCTTTAGAAATTGGGCTGATTTTTGTTATGTATGTGAGTTATTCATGATGTGTTACAGATCAAGTTAAAGTTTTGTTTCGCTCGGCTAATTTTTGCCGAAATTACGGGCTTTTGACTTGATAAATTGTGGTGAAAATCACAGTTATACAGACTTTTCTCTATATGCTTTCAGATTTTGAGCTGATTTTTGATATGTGAGATTACCATCATGTTTGTGTCCACATTTGTTTTTGAAATTGCAGATTTTTCAAAATTTTTTTCGTGTCATTACGGCACATTTAGTTTACAATTGAGCTGTTTCATATTTTTCATGTCAAGGCTTTTTATAGCCGACTACACTCTATGGTTTGTTCTCATTGCTGAAGGCCCTACACTTGCTATGCCTACATTATTTGAACTTTAGTGAATAGTTGTCTCATTGGCAATCATACAACATCTACAGATAGATAGGGAAATTTTGTACCTTACACTTCGTCGAAAAACCATTTATTTTCATGTAATCCTTTTGAAAAAAAACACAATGATATTTACAATACTCATGTTGTCTCACAGAAGAATTAAAACTTAAGTACGAACTGTTTGAAAGTTTTGGCGATATGATAAACGATTCTAATGAATTGTTGATTATGTGGCAAACGTCACGACATTGGTTAGGCATAGTATGGTAAATCACATTTTATATTTTCTTCAAAAACTTCTAGACAAATGTTAACCAAAGTATACCCAATGTTCAAACCTTACCAAGTGTTTTGTATATTTTGTATTTTTTTAGTGCTTCTCCGAGAGTTTAGTTCAGAGTCAGAAAAACTGGATGCCGCAAATGAAATGTCCAATGAACAGCTGGGACGCAATAGTGAACAACTAAGAGTTTTTAGATATTAACACAATAATAAAAACACTTAAAAGTCAACATATGGTGTTCAACAATAGAATAACTGTGATAAAGTTTCACAAAGCATTGTCCGGTCTGTGTTAGGGTATGATATATTTTGTATTTTCTTTCCGTATTGAATTCGGACCCACAGATAAATTCAGAGTCAATGGAATCTTATGCTGCAAATTGGATGTTCAATGAACAGGTCCCAAACAGCGAAGGAAATATAACTTTATTTGTTTACAAATAAGACCCTTTCAATATTGGCATAAAATTAATGCACCAAAATGTCAACAATGTCAAACAATAGTACAACTGCGACTTATCGTACTGTCTGTGTAAATGTATGATATATTTTGTATTTTCTTTCAGGGTTGCTTAGGGCCCGAGAATTCAATTCATAGTCAATGGAACCCGATACCGCAAATGGAATGTTCAATGAGCAGGACACTTACAATGCAGGTAATATTATCATTATTTGTTTACAATTAAGACCTTTTACAAAATGTAAATATTGACAAGAAATCATTTGGTACTCAACAACGGAATAACTACGACAGAACTTTGTTCAATTGATTTGTTTCAATTTTTTTTTTTATGTCGAAGCGTTTATAGTCGACTATACGGTATGGGTTTTTCTCATTGTTGTAGGCCATACGGTTGTGTATACTTGCTTACATCCACTAAATTCTACCTTTGATAAAAAGTTTTCTCATTGGCAATCATGCCTCATCTCTATATTTTTTATATGATGTAGGTCTTCAACCAAACAATATAAAAACGAAGATTTGGTATGATTGCCAATGAGACAACTGTCCACAAAGACCAAAATGACACAGACATTAGCAACTATAGATCACCGTACGGCTTCAACAATGAGCAAAGCCCATACCGCATAGTCAACTATAAAAGGCCCCGATAAGACAATGTAAAAAAGTTTACATAAACTTGTAGTTATACCATGTTAATAAATATTTTACTTGTTTATATATGTTTCTTAAAGAACAACTGCTAGTTATAGGTCGCAGGGATAGCCATATATTACCCCAAAAGCACTTATTTATTTGGCGATTCTGCATTCCTAGATTGCCATACTGTTTTCCTGCAAGATTATCACTTTTATAGGACAATAGGCTTCTAATGTCTTTTGTCTATGTAAGCTACTGACATATACACCTATTAGCATACTTTGTCGATTCATATAACATGTTTATATACAAATTGTTTAGAGATATTCAATATTTGACATTGCTTTCCAATTGACCCAGCTATTGGTATTACTTCTTTATCGAGATATTTTTTTCACTTGATCTTAATTCTTCGAGAATTTATTTTAACCCCTTTTTTGGCATGTATGGGCATTATTGTATTGATAACGTCAATACTGCAAAAAGTATCTCAATCTTTGTTTACCATTATTTTTCTTGCTCTGGGAACTTTTTTGTCAAGATCTTGGTACTCACAAGTTATGTACTGACGCCTTCTTTGCTGTGTTGTCTGTTTCTTGTATGCCTCGGAAAGGAATTGAATACTTTCTGTCATTTGAAGTTTTTGTGTTTGGGTTCTCAGAGAAATGGCAAGTTGTGAACTATCATAAATTCAGAATTAATTTCAACGTTTGACTAATAAGGAAAGCCATATGTTTGCTCTTTGTTTGATTGGTAAAAATAAGGTCTACAAATTACTAAACTCTATCTGAAGTCATGCAATGCCATTCTATAATTAGTATATACAGTTTTTCATTAACATTTAAGTTTTCCATGTTATTTTTTCCAATCGACAGGGGACACATTTCCCACATCAATCTGCCAAAGCGCATGATGTAAGAAGTAGTGTTGATGGTAAGTTTCATGTATGTTAATTTAACAAATACAGTGGACTGTAAAAGAGGAACGAAAAATACCAGAGGGACAGTCAAAATCATAAATCGAAAACAAACTGACAGCGAAAATTGGTTATAAATGAAGACGACAAAAAACTTAAGAATAAGCAACACGAACGCCACCAAAAACTAGGGATGATCTCAGGTGCTCCGGAAGGGTAAGCAGATCCTGCTCCACATGTGACACCCGTCGTGTTGCTCATGTTATAACAAATCCGGTAAAATTGTCTAATGCGGTAGGTCACATTGATAAAAGGTAAGGGCATTGTAGTTACGACGTATGGAACATATCCGATATCATCTGTGAAACGGTTATTCCATAACGGTCAACCAACTCGTGATGGCGTCCATAAAATTTACGAAGTGATGATTTCAACTTCACCATTTGGAACTCTTGGTTTAATAGCTCCTTGTAAGCAGCAACCCTCTATCTAGAATATCATGTTAGGAAATACAATCTCGGGAAGATCGTATTAATTGGGAGATATATACCCTGTATGCAGGTGCTGCTGGAATGTTGCTACTTAGAAATGGAAAGTGAACAACTGGAAAGCTGAAATCATCTGTTTTGTCGTAAAGTTTTGTTTCCAACCGACCCTCATTGTCAATTTCTAGATGTAAGTCAAGATACGAGGCCGACTACGCGGTATCTGTTGTATCCTTTATCTTTAGTTCGATGGGATAGATGGGTTCAACATAGTCACCAAGTTTTTAATTATTTAGTGAGAAAGAATATCATCTGCATAGTGGAAAGTAAGTTTAATGATATTGCTAACTTCTTATCTTTTTCCAAAGAAGTTCCTGTATGAATTCAGCTTCATAATAATAAAGAAACAAGAAGAGGGGCACAATTGGTTTTCATAGGAATGCCGACAGTCTGTTGAAAAACACGTCCTCCGAACGTAACAAATATGTTGTCAATCAAGAAATAAAGCATCTTGATAATGTCAGTTTTAGAGAATTTTAGGTTTGCATCACTGTGATCCTTTACAAAGTAAGATTTTCCCTCCCTAAGACAAGATACGTGTATCTACGTTGGCCATTCTTTTTTTATGAAACAAAGTAATACCAACTCTTTCAATTTGTCTGTTAGTTTTGAATGAGGAATACTTGTGTAAAGTGTGGAAAAGTCAAATGTTTTAATACTATTGCAATATGAAAGAGAATTAGATTGCATGTTCTCTAAAAGATCTTTTGAATGTTTTAATAATTGGTCCTTCCACTAGAAACAAAAGTTCGTACTTTTTGGAGGGACAGGAAAAACTATTTTCTAAATTGATCATTTCAGTTGAAATATTTTGACAATGAAACAGATAGATAGAAAAACAGATGCTGCATAAATGTAAAACAAAGTACATTTGTAGTTTTATATATTTGATTTCAGTAGAATGCTGATGTAGTATCCATTTAATTAAAAAAAAAACAACATAAAAAAAACCCTCAAATTTGTTATGAAAATAATACAGTAAGTTAAGAAATAAACTCAGCGTTTTTACAGATATTTAAAATATGACAAGATGATCACAATAACCTTAACTGATATATCATTACTAGTTTTATCATTTTTATTTTATTTTTTATGTTTTTAGAGGGAGGAAGGGGTTCTTATATTCTGCTTTAACAAATACGGAATTCTTATAACTCCGTTCTCTCACGTTATAATTTCTTATTCGAGATTTATTATAGTCTACTCAAGCATGTACAAATTTTTAGTCAGTAAGTATTTCTAACTTGCTAGAAAATTCAAGGAAAAAATCCAGATAAAATGAAAAAAAAAACAACATGCAAATTAAGCCCTAAAGTCACTATCAAATTTTCTATAACAAAGATGGACAAAGAAAAGTTTGAAGAAGGAACTGGTTTCCATAAAACAAAATGATGAAAAAGGCTCGAGTTCAATGTTAACGAGGGGAAATTACCCCAATACGCTTCTTAAAACAGCACTTTACTTTCACAAGAGAGAAAGTGTAAAAAAAGACAAAACTGGTTGATAAGGAGATGATAGATGAGTACGATCTAGAATCTCCTTTAAGAACATCATTGTGAGAACCTTGTCAAATTAGGAAGTCACGATTTTAAGTATGAACGAAGTGATATTCTATCTGTCACTTCGTGAAGTTTAACTGCCCATGTTCGAAAATATTTTAGTTGATTGCTACTTGCCAGTCCGATGTTACCATTTAGTTCTGTTTAAAAAAAATATCATTCCTAAACTACAATAGGATTAGGCTATTTCTGTCAAAGTCTTTATCAGTTTTAAGACAACTTTCTATAATTTGTGCGGTTTCAACTGATATTTCGAAAAGTAAGAAAAATCAGTAGACAGATTTGCATGGAAGAAATTGTCAGTCGAATCTTGTATAGGAGCCATTGCACAAAAATGACAATTTTTCCAATTGCATTTCATTTTGAGTATATGCTTACAGATAATAAACGAGGACAAGAAACAGCAACAACGAAAAGCTAGATATACAAATATTAGCTCTAATAGGTTTTGGATTTTCCGATATTTTGGCTTCGTGTATTACTGAAGAGGCATACCTTGGTTATTGAAAGTGCATCAGGTTCTGTACATTTGGTACCATTTATTTTGTAAACATATTTTTACTATTGTGGCAAAACCTATAGGAGATACAGAAAAAAAACGTCGAGAATGAAATGCATGGTTAGCAAGAAAATAAATAGATGTTACATTACTGAAATTGTCTGTCGATTGTTCTGTGAGTAAATGCTCCAATTAAAGAAGACATTATTGTTCAATAAACTGAATGTAACTTTTTTCCTTTGTTAAACTGGTTATTTCAAGCATTTCTGTCAAGTTTTGAAATAATCAGTTCAATAGTTTGAGAAAAATCTAGTATAATGAAAGACGACATCTACAGCGATTCGAGCAAAATTTCTTCGACAAATCAAACCAAGCCATATTAAGATAGAATAGAGTGGGGACCAATAAATGATCAAATATCTATCTTATCTGCCTACAAACAGTTAAAAATGATACACAAGATGATTTTAGGAAGATAAATACCACTAATGGACCTCTTTGTCTTCTTTATAAGCTCTTATTTCCTCAAATTTCAACTTTTCAGGCCAATGAATAAAAATAATCGGGTAACTTTCACTCCTTTAAGGTAGAAATGTTATAAGAAATGAGTAATTTAAGCATTTTAGCAGAATGAACAATCCATATGAAAGTTTACTGTCTCCAAGGAGGTTTCAATAAGTCTTTACGTAAAAATTAAATGTATGCCGCGTTCCAGACAGCGACATAAAAGGCTTCTCTTTGAGTGAATACTTTGTCGTTACAGCATTAAAAAAAATTTCATGTTCTTATACCTATATATTTATCTAAATATTTCCTAGGATAATGTTCTATCATAGCTGAATATAAGAAATAAGGAGAAAAAGCCCCCCCCCCCCCCCCCCACCCCCCCAAAAAAAAAGACTATCAACTGAATATTCATGGTTGAGTCATATTTCAAGACAATTTTCTCATAAGATGTGTTTTGGAGACTCGATCCACTCAGAATATTTCATTTTTTGTAATATTTCACTTAAAAAGCAAGAAATTTTAACACATGAGATTACTCACAAGGTCAAAGGTGCATGTACTGCTTCCCATATTAGGTGTAATACCACCATTGATTTCCCCCTACATGTATTAGTCTTTGTTAAATATGCACTTTTCAAAAAAATGTGCAGAATTTATCTTTGTTTCAAATAAAGAAATACTTGGCATGAGTAAAGTTTTATCCTGTCCAGTACTATAAAAAAAAACTAACATTTCATTGCATATACGAATACATTCGTTACAAGGCAGCATTCGCACCTGCAAAGTGGAAAGGGATTAACATAAGTTGCAAAACTTGTTTCACAATCAACTATAAATGTTTAAACTTAGCAATATGACCAGCAAGACAGGAGTTACAAATCTAAATATGAAGATGACTAATACATTTAATTACCCGTATTTTCCGTTTTATGCTATTGTCTTGAACAGTTTAGTAGACAAAGATGAATGTGAACAGTAAAATTAAACCAGCAGTTATTACCCGTTTAGACCTCAACTGTTTTTACCATGAATTGGTGGTATCTATTCGAATTGTCCGTCATCATACAAAATCTTTTATTTTAGTTTTCAGCTCAGAAACTACTAAGCCACATGTGTTGAAACTTACAATAATGATTATGGTAAATCGAAATCCTTTAAGACAAAACAAAGTAAAAGTGATAAGCAGGTTAGGTAATAAACACATTTATTCTAAAACTAGTTGTTGACATAATTCAGGCTATGTTCTTCATACATATTTTTGATGGTATAATACTAAAACCGTTACGGGAGAGATTTGCCTAATTTTCATATGATGAATATATAATCTTTCCGTCAGTCTTATTGCAGTTTGGATATGGCATGACAGTAATTGCTAGTAGTCCTTTGTTTATTTATGTATCATTGTCATTTTGTTTAGTTTTGTATGTTACTTATTCTAACATCGAAATCAGATTTCCTTTAAACTATGTTTTATTGTGTGTATTAATATGTGTTTGTTTATTCTACATTGGTTAGAGGTATGAGAGAAGGTTGGGATCTCATAGAACATGTTCAACCTCGTTACATTTTTGTGCGATCCAAATCAGGAATCTTTGGCCTCTGTATGTAATGTGTTTTTGATTTTGGTTCATTACTATGTTAATAAGTTTAGTGTGGTGTCCATTTTCTCTGCACTAGTACACAATTGTGTTTAAGAGCCAGCTGAAGCCTCCATGCGGATGCGGGATTTTCTTGCTGTGTTGAAGATATATTGATGGCTTTTTGCTGTTTTCTGCTCTTTGGTCGTGTTTTTGTTTCTTTGACACATTCCTTTTTTTCATTCTGAATTTCAACATTTATCCACCTTGAAATTTTCATAAAAATTTTAACAACCCATTTTTCGTCTTCAGATTGTAAAAATGGACAGTCCTGGTTACTTTAAAGGTGTATTGCATTTTTCCTGACATTAATAGAAAGTACGATTTAAATTTTTAATCGTTAAAAGTACCAGCAAGAAAGTTTTAATATTTAAAGCACCAACTCTAGATTCGTCGGTCAACTATTTAGAGAGGTTTAATGATAAAATTATTTATAATTAGTTTTGTCGCCCATTTTTGACATTTGTGCTATTTTTCTTTAAAATTTCAAATGACAGTGATTAACAGCAACGTGATAAGCAAGACAAGATTTAAAAATAAGCTGGAGGACTGAAATTTGGTCGGGATATCATCAGTGAACAGTAGCTCGCAGTTTCACTTGTATGCTATCTTTTGAAGGATATGAATATTTCATAAAGACTTTAACCAAAATTTAAAAATCGCACATGAATGTGACATTACCCATTTTTATGAAAATTTATACAGAATATACAGAATAATTTGACCTGAATGTTGGATTACCTAGCGTTATAAATACATCTACATCTATAATATGTTGGCACGTTACAATATTGAATATGTTGATGAATATTTTTTATAATACAATACTCATACTCGGTATAATTTTACGCGGTATTTTTTTTTTTATATTTTAGGAGATGGATCATGTAGCGCCAGTAAATATCGCAGGTGTGATCCAGAAGCAAAAACAACTATCCCGCACAGGTAATGAAACATCTCAGTGTATAATAAAAAAGAGATGTTTTTTTCTATTTCAAAAAATTGTTGAGTAGGAAATATTTGATATACCTAACACTAAATAAACTTCATGCGTCTGAAACTCTTTTTTATTGTTTAAATCAATATTTATTACATTAACATCAACATGCATTAATGATCTTAACAAAAACACTGGAAGTTCGGATTTTTCCAAATAATTTCAATGCTCTGTCACAATAAGTTTGCTTTGCGCAGTTTATATATAACCATTTTGGAATGCAATCCTAAATTTGAAGTATAGAGAAGGTACTAATCTAACAATTTTCCCATTTTGTCAATACCATAATGATTTACTTTTGAAATTCTTAAGAATTGAACTTCATTTTTCTTATCATGATTTCCTTGTTAGAGGATGGCTGCTAATAAATATTCAATTCAAATCGTTGAAGTTGAAATCATTGCTTCTTAAATTTTGCGGATTCTATCATGAGTTGGTTGACCGTTATGGAAAATCCGTTTTGAAGATAATGTTTGATCCTAATGTCGTAAATACAATCCCGTTCCCTTTTCCCGAATGTAACCTACCGAATTAGATTTATTACCGTGTTTGTACTTAATCCAGCAACCCGACGGTGCCACATATGGAGCAGGATCTGCTAACTTTTTCCGGAGCACTTGAGATTTCCCTAGTTTTTGATAGGGTTCGTGTTGCCTAGTTTTCAGTTTTCTATGTTGTGTTTTGTGTTGTAATGTTTGCGTGTTTGTCTCTTTGACCATGGCATTGTCAGTTTATATTTCGATATGATTTTAAATGTTTCTCTAGTATCTTTCGGCTCTCTTTTAAAATGTACCATTAAGTTGTCAAATGTCATTTTAACCTAGTAACATGTTTGGTGAATTTGATTCACACATGATTCAACTGAATGAAAATGTCAAAAGTATACTTATTGCCAGCTTTTGTTTTAATTGCATACAAACTTGGTTTAACAGGAAATCCATTTTTATGAAATACTGCGTATCTTACAGTTGTTGAACGATATGTGAATGATATTGATATTAACAGGCTATTTAAACTTGTACTATTTATTGATCTGAAGAAACCAGGGATGGTGTTAGGTGTATCTATTTATCTAAGACACCACTCTCTTTCTTCGTTGTGATTTCACAGACTGTCGCTTTAAATAAATGCGAGGCAAGATGCGTAGTCTTTAGTTTTCGATGTTGTGTTTAATGTACTATTATTTGTTTGTTTGTCTTTTTCGTTTTTGGCCATTGCGTTGTCAGTTTATTTTTTATCTAATAAGTTTGACCGTCGATCTGTTGCTTCGATACGGATATGATTTATAACATACTTTCTTTAATTATCCGTTTATAGATTTAAAAACATTTCGGAACTAATGTGTTAGTTCTCTGAAGAAAAGTTGACCTTTTATGGATTTTGCAATTTTTTAAAGACATCTTTGATCATATAGCACTTCAACTGTTTCGGTTGTTAAACATTCTTTGCTTGGAATACTAGTATTTGGTTTTGAGCGTTTAGGATTCATGATATTTTTAATGTGTTGTTCTCGCTTTTTATAAAGAAGAACAAGTACAGAATTCAAACTTGGCATAACTAGAAAAAATACTACCGAAACTGGACCTAACGTTCTTTGTGAACTCTATAAACACATTGATTTTTGTAAGAAAGGGAACACAAATATGATTAGAATAAACAAATCTTTTATAATTTCATATGCACTAATACTGGATTGTAATGAGTCCTTTACTTTTTCTTCGCTTCGTTGCGAAATTTGCCGAATCTATATAATTGTATGTAATTTAAACACATCAAGGATATGTTGTATGTATTGTAATCAGAAATCACTAAAGGCACAACAAACAGGTAGTTAGTGGTAAATGAAGTAAATATATAATGAAGAACAATTAGTGGGATTAAATTTGGACCAAACTAAGTGTTTTAGATTACGACTTTAATTTGATGCAATATAAGAACGGTTGAACAACATTTTTGTTTTCAAGTATGATATTGAGTTTACGGTAATATACTGACAATGTTATACAAAATACGACAGGTGCATATAGTTTGGCGGTATATTAAAAGCAATATCGAGATCTTTCGTCTTTTCACCCTTGAAAATAAACTTATCATAGATACCAGGACTGAATTTTGTATATACGCCAGACACGCGTTTCGTCTACAAAAGACTCATCAGTGACGCTCGAATCCAAAAAAGTTAAAATGCCAAATAAAGTACAAAGTTGAAGAGCATTGAGATCCAAAATTCCTAAAAGTGTTGCCAAATACAGCTAAGGTAATACCAGCCACATGAACATGTATATAGTAACCAACTAGAAATCATCTTATCAAGAGTAACATAGCTTCATTCTGTGATTGTTTCAATAACCTTCTTGTTTAACCTTGTATGCTATTTATTTTATCCTAACAGTTCCTCAAACGGGAATTATGTTTGTAATAACATGTATGCATATGGAGCTCAAAGGAGAAATGTCGAGATGGAAAACTTAGCTGAAACTAAAAGAAAAGCATCAGAAAACATGATGATGTGCATTGTGTCACTGCAAAATTTTGATGGTTCGTGGTCCGAATTTTCTGAGCTGGAATCAGTGCTTAATATGGCACAAAAGGATCTGGATGTTAAATATAAGGTTTGTAATTAAATTTCAACAAGGATCTATAACTGTTAGTTTTACAACCGGAAACGATCTTGGGGGTTTAAACAAGTGCAAATTGATTGTCAAAAATTATTATTCCCGTCATTCCGAAATGTCAACGAAAAAATTTAGTCTTGGGATTTCAAGAACATTTGCTTATCTAGGTCGAATACGATATCACGAGTGAGTGAACATTATTGTTGGGTCCCAATTTCAAAATATCTGTTAGCTGCTATTCTCAAAATTACCAACTGTTTTTTATAAATGCATTTTATCTAAGTGAAAAACAGATTATTCATTAGACGTTAAATTTCATGTAAATCGAAATCAGTAAAATTTGATACTCCACCAACATGTATTGCTTTGTTTTGCATTATTCATTGTCATTTGTGTTATATAATGCAGCGATGTATGACACTTGGATCGACCTGAATATTTTTGCTGTATTGGTTGTGGTCATGGTTGACGGTTACACGGTGACCGATCGTTGTTAATTTCGTAGTCATTTGGTCATACCATTTCTTCTTCTTTTTTTGGTGTTATGTCATATATACATTCTTACTGTACTGGATTCTAATATATCTCATTTTAAGTAAAATGGTTTTTTTGCTGAATAATAAATCTACAGAAAAAAAGCAATGTTTTTTCGGGGTTGTCTTTTTGGGGGTAACGCTGTTATGCCACAAACGAGGATATCACTACAGTCTGTTGAAAGTGTCTTCTGTTCCGTACAGTTTTCGTTTAAGGATGTTTACAAGTTGCTATTTATGTACATGATAACAAAAATCTATTTCAGGGTAATATTTGGTGTACAGCAATAGTTGCTGCTTTTCTGGAGAAGAATTTTGGTAAAAGTAAGTCTGAATGGGAGATGATTCATAACAAAGCAATCACATGGCTAAATGCACAAAACAGAGGAGGAAAAAGTGTCACTGAAATGATGCAAGAAGTCAATAACATTATAAAAACTCCTTGGTTTGTTTAAATGTGCTCTGGCCTTAATTTACCAAGTTTGTGCTGGTGCTTTTTAAACTTTAACATGTACCATTTGTATCATGCTTTACTTTGCTTTGTTCAATTCTGATTTTTTTATTACTACTATTTATATGATGTATTTGATAAAACAAATTGTTAAGTTTGTCATTTTTTGAGTTAACTGGTAGAGCAGCCATTTGTACAAGGATAAAATTGCGTATTTGCATAATATCAACGTGTATTATAATTGTGCATTAGAGAAATAAGATAAAGTTTTGTTGTTATCTTCATTCTGTTATGTCTTTGTTTTGAATATATATGTTAAAAAGTAAATAATTGGAAATGTAGAATTTCCTATAGCATATGTGTCCATACGCGACCTTAACCTTCTAATAAATCTATGATTTTTTTTTTAATTTTTATTTCGAACTGTTTAAGTATAAACATGACATACATACAATATATACATTGTCATTGTAATAAACACATTTTAATTGACATTTTCTATAGAACAGATGAAAGAAAAAAGTAAAAAATGTAATAATTAATAAATAGATAGAAAGGAATAATTAACAGACAGTATATAGGAGTTGAAAATAAAGAAAAGAACAAGAAAACAAAATAAAATAAAAAATGTCTGGTTGCATCTCTATCTGTATTTTCAATTGTCTTAAAAAATGTTACATATTCAGGATGAAATTTTTTGAAAAATTAACTACATGTATATATATTTCTTTTGAAACAGTCAGCAACACAGATCGAGTATAGGTAAATGTGACAAATAGTCATTTGTTGAAACCTCTTTCGTTGCTTTCGCCTGTTATCTGCTCTTTGGTCGGGTTGTATTCTCTTTGAAATGTTCCCAATTTCCATTCTCAATTTTATTAACATGTATTCAATAACAGGTTTTAAAAACTTTCCATATATTTCACTTTGAACTATAATGGTTTACTTTTACAAATTGTGACTTTGATGGAGAGTTGTCTTATACCACATATTCATTTATTTTTGTTATGGCTATCATACCCTCTATTTTATACACATCCTTCAGCTTTATTTTAATAATGAAATAATGTAATGGTTAATTCTTAATTGTAAGAACTGTTTTTCAATATCGTTTGTAACAGCAAAAGGCAGTTTGAAAATATGTTTCCAGTTCAGATTCTCTCCACCTAAAATGTTAATCAGAAAACTCAGTACACAATCTTTTGGTCATTCATGGTTTAAGTAAAATGTAGACATGATTGTATAAAAGTACGTCCCTTTAGTAAAAGATTTTGATGCTTCTTTCACTGCCGAAATTACATTGGCAAGTTTATTAAAAAAAAATGTGTTAATGTGATAGGTTTTCTTTGTCAAATGAAAGGTCAATTTAATTTTTGTATATAAGTTCAATTGTATTCTTGATAAAATACTGATTTGTGACTCATCTTAATACTATTATTTAGACCAAGTTGATTTGATTTAAATGAATCATTAGTGACGTTTTTCTCTTTTTGAATACTCATTTACCAGGATCATAGTACATCTCTCCAAAAATAGTCCTTAACTTTCTTATAAAGTTGTCTAATACAATCAACACCACAAATGAACACTTTTTTATATCTATATTTGACATTAAAATATTTTCCATTCACTCTCATTTGATTTTAGTACAGTAATAAACATCTTTAAATCAAGCTCATGTATTCTCTTCACAATATCATCTGAAGGGTTTGGCAGAGAAGTAATACAATGGTTTACAAAAGTTTAGACTAGAATTAATATTGTAATCAGAGTTATTCGACCTTTCACAGTAAAATCCATATAATCATTATTTAAAGTATTTTCATTCTGTACAATTTTATCAGAATAGTTGATCTATTTTTTTCAGGATCTACATCAAAACGGATAAGTAATAATTTAGAAATTTAAAATTAAAAAAAATCTAAAACAGATGTCTATTCTTATTACCCGAACCCAAATAAATTGTTTCTTAGTGAATTTAATATAAAGTCCAGATATTTTTGGCAAACCATTAGAATTAATAGTGATTACCACAGGAATTTGTCACTCCCATTCAAAATCAAAGAATTATCATCAGTAAATTGTGTCAATTCGTTTTCAACCATGTTACTTTGGTACCACAAATATTTTTTTGTTTACTAATATTGACAGATACAGGTATAATACATCTTTTTCATTATTATTTCTTTCATTCAGCATTCGGATAAAGTAATCATTCTTATATTTTAGATTTTTAGATTTTTTTAAATGTTTTTGTTAATATATATTCTTACATGTGTGTATCAATTGACTTCTGTTAGCATTGATATTGAAAATCTGTGACAATTTCTATCCTTTTTATAAACAATAAATTATATATTATCATGGTTATTTGTAAATGTATGATTTATTTGGCGATAAATGATACAGGTAATAAATTAAAACCAGGATTAAATGTTGTACACACGCCAGACGCGTGTTTCGTCTGTAAATACTAGAGGAGCTTGATTCAAACCCAGCCACATTCATCATGTGCCTGTGCAAAGTCGGGGGGGGGAAATGTTATTCGACAGATGTTGTTTGGTGCTGTATAATAAAGGCAACAGTACTATAAAGCTGTTCGAAAGTCATTAATCGATTGAGAAAAAACAAATCCCGGTTACAAACTAAAACTTATAAACTTAAACACATAAAATATAAGAGGAAAACAACGAAACAGCAGAAGCACTAAAAGAGGGACGAAAGATACCAGAGGGACAGTCAAACTCATAAATCGAAATAAACTGACAACACCATGGCTAAAAATGAAAAAAGACAAACAGACATTTATTTGTGACAAACAATAGTACACATGACACAACATAGAAAACTAAAGAATAAGCAACACGAACCCCACCAAAAATTAGTGGTGCTCCGGAATGGTACAAACTCAAAACAACAATGCAATACACAGAGAAACAAACTATAAGATAACAATTTTCCCGACTTGGTACAGGACGTTTTAAGTACAAAATGTTGGGCTAGAAATCTCCCGTTTTTATGGCAATGTTAAATATAACGATAAAATGACAACATTACATGACAGGACTACAATACAAATAAAAGGAAAAACATTCAGGACAGAGAAATACACATATTAAAGATGCAATAGAACATTATGAAATGTAATTCGTTTTTATTTTTCATTCATTATCATGTATAAACAGGCCGTTAGATTTCTCGTTTGAATTGTTGTACGTTTGTTATTTCGGCGCTTTTTATAGATGACTATGTGGAATTGGTTTACTCATTGTTGCAGGCCTAACGTTGACCTTGTGTAATTAATGTGTGTCTATAAGTCTCTTTCAGTGAGTTGACTCATTGCCAATCATATATTGGAAGCCAAATAAAGTACGAATTTGAAGCACATTGAAAACCCTAAATTCCGAAATTGTGCCTAATCATTAATGCAATATTAAATGATCATGCATTATGTTTTTATTGTGATGCAATTTTGATTTAAAAAAACTTTACTAAAATTATTTTCAAATTAAAGAACATCACATTCACAACTTTTTTTTTATGTCAGTGATGACCTTTTACGATGCCAATATACAGACGTCAACAGATTGTAGATCCATGAAAGTGATTATGTATATAACAATTATATTTAGTTTGCCTTTAATTTACTGATTACAAAATCAATATCAATACCAATAACAACAATATTCAAAGATCTAATGACATTTTTAGAGTAAGTTTATTAAGAGAACGGTAAGCAACATCTCCGTAAAATGAGGATATGCTATCCCGTTTGAAATAAGTTTACTACAGTTACAACCGAACTTAAAAAAAAACACCTTTATAACTTTGAAAGAATTTAAGTAAAAGTTTTAACTAATTTGTGGTTACGAAATTCCTTACTTAATAATTACCAGTAATTCATAGATTACGTTCGTTAATACAGACACTAGTACAGCGAACGACTATTGCCGATGTCAGTTAGAACAACCCTTTACTTGTCGCCAAAATACACAGTAACTAACAACCATAGGTCACCGTACGGCCCTTTATTAATTAGCAAAGACCATACCACATAGTCAGCTATACAAGTCCCTAAAATGACAAATGTAAAACAATCCATACGACAAATCTAACGGCCTATTTATGAACAAAATAATGAACGAAAAACAAATATGTGTCACAGAAACAAGCGACAGCTTCTGAATTATAGGATCTTGACTCGTAATAGACATATACAGAATGTGTTAGGCTTAAACAAGTTTGTTAACATCAAACCCGCAACCTGAGATGGAACAGGGGTGTTATAGTATATAATAATTACAATATACTGAGTCTGGAGCAGAAACATGCGGTCGACCTATATAAAAAAATTCGAAGTGTAAATAGTAAATCTATGTCTATCTATCAGCCGGTGCTGAGGTTTTTCTCTTCTCGATTTTTGTGATTTAAATTTTTACCCATGAGAAAAAAATAATGCCATTTGTAAACAGAAAATTTTCTATTCCTTCAATACATTTCACTCATACTTCAGCATTTTGTGGCATGTTCACTGGAGCTGATAAGGACCACAATCTGGCAGCAAAGTAAGTTCACATATGTTAAGAATTAAATTTAGTTACAAAATATGTGAAATATTCAGAAAATTTTACAATAATTCCATGTAACTCATACCTTAAAGACATCAAGGATAGTTATGAAAATAAAGTGTGATATGATTGTCAATGGCATCTCCATAGAGACCAAATGACATTCAATCATAATGATTTAACCAGAGGATATTATTATGTGGCATGACTAAAGATCAACCATCTTGTGTGTAAAAATGAATTTGAAATGTATCAAATTGCATAATATGTAAAAAGGATTTATTGCTTCCAAAAAAATAATTTATGCTTCTTATTTCTCTATTTGTGTTCGAAACTAATAACTTGTGTTTTGTTGTTTTATACAAATACATTGTAACATGGGAAAATACATACAAATATCCTACCTGTCACACCTGTCTGATGCCATTTTTAAATACTTTTACAGATTTGAAATTTTCCTCATGTTGTCTTATTTTTCTATTTCAGATTTTTATAGATTGGTCTCTGTAATTGGACAATGTTTACAATGACTCAATATAGATAGTGTTTTCCCAATATTATCGTCATCAGTGACATTTAAATGCAAAGCAGTTTTCAAATTCTATTTGAATATGTATGTCATCCATTGCAAGTGTGATTTTTGTTAGATGAACCATAAACTATGCATTTCCTATTGTTGATTTAAAAAAAAGATTTGTTCCACAGATTACCAGTCATCATTTTCTTACGTGTAACAATATTTAATGGTTTTAATATCACCATCAAGGACTATATGTATTAATAAAGAAGAAAACGTACCTCTCATCATAAATATTAGAACATGATATAAAAAGGATATCGGTTTCTCATACTATTTACTTAGTAAGAGAGGGTTCAAGTGTTTAAACTTGGTGTTGAATTTTTGTCGAAAAATAATATCTGAAGATTTCGTTGAATCATCTAGCCCGTGGAGTTTAATAAAAGAAATAACTGTGATTCATGAAAATACAGATTTTAAACTTTCTTAATTATAATACTATTTATTGAACAGGTGAGCACAACCAACTTTTTAAAATCAAACTTAAAATTTTATCACATAGGAGACACTGTTTTTACTATGGTAACGTAAGTACTTGAAGATTTTGATTACACAAGGAAGTACTTCATCTCTATAGTTTATATTGATTTGAAACTACAGTTGGAAAATATGCGTTTCTTCATAGTTTCGTGCATGATACCTGTTTATTTATGTCAAACTGTGTTTTCAAAATGCAACATAACATCGGACATATTAAGATATAAGGAAGCCCAGTGTAAACATTAAAGATTAACATCTGTTCCGATCAATCTTCCGCCTGATATAAAGAAATTGGATTTAAGTTTTAATAATCTGACCAAACTGGATGCCAACATTTTTCTCAGATATACGTATCTAGAAAAATTATTACTTAATAACAACATAATAAGACAGTTGAACGAAAAGGCGTTCAACGGATTATCCTCACTAAAATATTTGTCTATGTCTAAAAATTATCTGAATATAACTGAGACGTATCCCTCTGAAGTTTTTGAGTCCTTAAAGAATTTATTAGTTTTAGACATCAGTAGAAATATGCAAACATCAGAATTCTACCCGTATACAATCCCCGTTGATGAATTATCTAACTTGCGTGAACTGTCAATTGATCTTTTGTTTAATGCAACAGTTGGACAGCAATTCAGAAAACTATACAATTTAAAAAAGTTGACATTTGATTATTATCATGTTAATTTTTTATACAATGGAACATTTTCAGAAATGCCGGTACAAATTCAGGAATTCCACATGACGTCTTGAAAAGAATTTTTTGTTGTCGAAGTTGGTGTTTTATTTCCATTTCCGCATCTAAAAGTGCTAAATCTTACTAACTCCAATATTAACTTAACACAGGCACTACAACTTTTACGTCCGTTTCAGAATAAATCAATGGATGCAATTCTATTTCGTGGGATAACTCATGCCGATTTTAAACACGGTCTGGATTCGGTTATTCTTACACCAGAGATGATGAGGTATATATCGACTATCTGAATAAAATATTTAGACTTATCTGACAATGAGATAATATTGGTTAAAAACAGATCACTAGTTTTGTTTCAACATCCAGAGTGCTTTGAAAATGTGATGGTGTCGGCCAATAGTTTTGGTTTAGATAATTGGGCACTCGATTTTTTAATCTTTGTAAGAAAGATGACCAAGATAAAGGTATTTGCTTTTTCATATTTCCCTCTTAGATTCAAGAATCCAATTTTGCTAAATGTAATAACAATCAATAATCAAACAAGAGTTGAACAAGTTCAACGCAAACATACACACAAAATACTTCCTATCACAGTAACATTACCAAATGACAAAATTCAGTTTGTGAGAATAACTCATCTTATGGCTACAATGTATTTTAAGGAAATTAGAGTGATAAACAGTTCCCTTCGTCACCTTGAATTGTCTTACTTTGAATCAGACGTATTTCCAATTCTAACTTTTGAGGGATATAATAGTTTGAAACATTTAGATTTGTCAGGAATAAGTTCAGATATTACAATTGGAGTCGGGAAAATTCCACTTTTAATTCACCTTCAAACTCTTATCATAAAGGACGCAAAGCTGTACAACGTTTTACAAACTAATATGACAACATTTAGTTTTTGCCCAAATATGATTAATTTGGATATATCACATAACTATATCTGGAAAATAAAAAGCCTCAGAGAGCTCCGCAATCTTAAACTGCTAAACCTATCTCATAATCTGCTTGATAATGTTCCAAACATTGTTTCCAAGTTGGAAAACATCGAAGAACTCGATTTGTCGCACAATCAAATAACAAATGTTGGGAAACAGACATTCGATTGGATGGATTCTCAGCATAAAAAACTTGGAACTTTTAAGTTATATCAGTCAGGAGTCTACTTCGTCATAATTATCTCCCTATTACGCCAGTTCAGTTTCACAATCGTAGAAATGGAAGCCATTGTTGGGATGACGCGCTACCAATTTTGCTAATGGAAACCGATAAATTTATCTACATTGCACCATTACGATCCTTATATGTCAGTTGTATTTTAAAAGACAAATGTATCAACTAGCTAATGAGCATCAGTTAATGATCTTGTCTGCATTGATTCAATTTAAAACTATTGTCTGATCGGTTGTCAGGTGGAATTTTCGAAAATTCATGAACATTTAAAAAAAAATTCTAATTAAAATTTCGCGGAAGGGCAGACTAGATATTTTTTTAGTGTATAAAGACACACAATTTTTTTTATTTTTTCAAAGATATGCATTTTCATCATCCAACTTGAAAGACTGTCGTCAAGTACTTTCAGTAAAAAAATAGCTATTCGAACACACCTTCTCTGTTTTTGTGACTCATTAGATAGGTATTTCACTTGACCCATATATTTCACCTTTTAGTACTGTTATTTTTTTGTGTTATAAAGTCAATCTGTAGCTTTGATATATAAAAATAATAGAATCTGAAGCGAGACGATGTATGAAATAATCTTACTTTGTACGATATCAAGACAAAATATTCAACTCAAACACGGCCTAACATAAAAAGGTGCACTCGATTTTCTCTTTCTATATAATTGTTACCCATTTGTTGGAATTTTTTCTTGAGTCACATAATGGAAGGGCAGACACGAAAATTTTTGAACTATTAGATTGATATGTTTTCCGTCCATTGTAATTTTTTAAAAAAAATCGGAGGTTATGTATTTCCTTCATCCAACTTGAAAGATACCCATGTCGTCGACTTGAAATCTAATTGTTTTGCTTAACTATGTACTAGATAAATTAAAAACTTATGCAAATGGTGTTTTTAAAGTAAAACCACTCGTAATTGAGAAGAAATTTGTAATTTTGTTTGTTTTTATTAATTTTTAAAATGTTTGTCACTATAGTAAACAATACAGTACACATTTATCGCCTTCTCTAACAAAGAGCTTCGATTCTTTTGTTCTATTTCAACCGGGTTTCCGACTGATGTCTCAGTAATAATTCATTAATTTGTTCATGTCAAACAATTACATTTCCGCGTTGGATTTTGATTACTAAAGTTAAGTTAGATAAAAATGGTAACTTCTCTTGTTGGATTGCTTCACGTATCGAAATGAACTATACCGGAAATGTCGCTGAAGACTTTCACCATTATTTCATTAACTGTGAAAGTACCGTATGGTTAAAATTAGTCGTTACATTAATGGTTTCTGTTTTATCAAGTTTGATTTGTATTACGCTACTGTACAATTTCAGATGGAGAATAATCTTCTTTTTCTTCCGAAATTATCGGAGGTTTGCATAGAAAGGTCTCGAGCTAACCTTTGATTATGATGTTTATGTCTCATATTCAGATTACTGTGTTTGTTTTGTAAAAGAATTACAAGGAAAAATAGAAAACGTATGGGGATTTAAAATCTGTATAGAAGACAGAGATTTCATCATAGGTGAATCGATTGCGACAGAAAGAGCTACATAAATTAACAAATGCAGACACATAATATTTATAGTCTCGCCTTCTACTGTCGAAAATGAATGGAGCCGTTTTGAAATCGAGCGAGCAAAGTATGAAAAGTTTTCAAAAAATCTGCAGACGATTGTTGTTATAACAAAAGGTATCGCTTTAGATAATATTCCTGTTTCATTTTCCATCATTTGGAAAGATGTACTTCTTATCCAGTGGCCAGTTGAGAAGGATGAAGTTCAAATGGCTTGGAAAAAACTTCGACTCTGGAAGTAGTGTTAAGATACCAGTGTCAGCCTTTTAAATACAAACATATGTGCATTAAAGGGACACTAATAGACATGATAGAAGGGAAACGTTTAAGAAATCATCAAATCCGTTTGTACATTTTATTTCAATGCGCTTTCATCTAAAAGCTCTCTTTCGCTTTGCTATGTGATTCTAAGCTGTTATGTAATAATGGATAGATGAGTTTAATATAGTTATATGATAGATATAACTTCAATTTTAATCATAATAGTTTTAGCAATATATGTGTTCTTCGGATTAATTGAAAACCACATTTTTGAACTTTTAAAATGCAGAAAAGTATTTTTTAGGCACTCTAGTTTTAGGAGGGAGGCAGTTTACGTTTTACTAAAGGAGATGTTTTTAGAAGTTACAAATTCGTTTTGTTTTACTTATTGAAGAGTAAATTGAAATTGTTAAAATTTGTTGTATTGTTATTCGAGTCATCGGGGGATCTTTTGTATACGAAACGCGCTAATGACGTACACAATATTTATATTGCTATTATTGTGGGGTTTATTCACCTTTTATTTTTTTAAGTTTCAAGGAAATTTACAAGACCGACAGCTTACGAATTTTAGTCAATGATAAACCTGCTATTGCATGATATCCTAATCAGTTGAAAGTAATTATCAATGTTTTTTTAGAAATAACAGGTCGGATGCAAAAAAAAAAACAAAAAAAACAGGCGAAAGATACTAGATCGACATTCAAACTCGAAAATAAACCGACAACGCCATGTTAAAAACGAAATAGACTAACAGACAAACGATAAAACACAATACACAGCATAGCAAACAAATGAATGGGGGTAACATGAATCCTTCAAGAAACGGGGGTGATCTCAGATGCTCTAGAAGGGTATGCATATATAACTCCACATTTGGAGCACGATCTATTTCTTCCGAAACACATTAAATCGAGCTTGGTTTTCGGTTGAGTTCGTATTATATCAGTCTTCAGTCTTGTAAGCGGTGATTTATTTTTGGAATTGTTTGTCCTTTTTGTTTATGCAATGGCATTCTAAGTATTCCTTTGACTAATGTTTCTTTTAGTTTTAAATGTCCGCTCGGTATCTCCCGTCTCTTTTTTCTAGGATTGTGACTTATTTCGTGTATCCAGGATATTTTCCGCTTGGTATTTTATATTCAATTAATAAAAAACACTTTACAAATTGTACAAGCTTTACTATATCTTCATGAAAGGAAAAGCACTGTTTTGTTTTTAAATACATTGTACAGTTAATGAAAATATGGTTAAATTTAGGACCAATTCACAATATTATTCTATTTAGCCTATTTGCTTATTATTGACCTAGTTGATATTATACATCACACACATAAGTGTTTGTTTTATTTTTATCCGTATTCTATATTATGAATAATTCAGTATATCGCGATGTTAATAATTTCATAAAATGCTTTAAGTTTAAGCTGGGGTCACACATTCACAATTTTTCTACCGTCCTTTACAGGACCATTCCCGATTAAAATTTGTCAAACGTCTAGTCAACATCCTGTGAATTGTGGATGGAAATTCAAACCTTAATTAAAATTTAAAAAAATAATTTAATCACGACAACAATCAGATATTGTTCAGGAAAATCGATATTTAACCGTTTCCAAGCGAATTTATCCCGATAATTCAATTCTCAATCCCCCTTTACTCCGATTTGTATCTTTCGCCTGTTAAAATTCGACCGAGTCTGTCACGACTGAGTCTCGATTCTACCGAATGTAATCCGACAAGGTTAAGATAGTGACCAGACAGTGAACCGACGCTGACGGAAGGAATCCGTTCGAAAACAGTCGGCATACTCGGGATGATCAGGTACTGTGGGAACGTAGTCTTATCGCGGTCCGCTCTTTCGCATTGCAAACGGCTTTGTCTGGTCTCTTTCGTACTGTATTCTGTAATTGTCGGGACTCTGATGTGGGTATCATTGACGAAGTTCGTATTAACAAAGGGACTGTTCCTGAACGTATTAGGCAAAAAAAGATCTGGATGCAATCTGAACTCAATCGGCAGAAAAAACAGCAATGAAAAGGTTCTCTAGATTGTTCCCCTTCGACAAGACACCGTCAAAAATACACAGAACATTAGAACACAGAATGTTAGAATTTTCACGACATAGGCACGATTGTAATCCGACTAAACAAAATCGGCTGAGTTTCCCCGAATGTTATGGGACGCCCCGGACTGTCGGATTGTTTCGCCAAGCTATTCGGACCCCTCCCGACCCGTGGAAATTTGTTACAAACTTAAACGACTGCGTTCAGACAATAATAGGACATTCCAGATAATTGAGGATAGTAATCCGACTTTTTTCACTTTTCGTGTCGTAGCAATGTCTGTTCTCATCCGGGAGCAATAATCGGCAATGTGTGAACCCCGCATTAGTGAATTGTACGTTTCTTATTTATCTATGTTTTTATTTGTCTAGTATCCCGTAATTACAACTGTACCTATTATCATCCTGACGGAATTGGTATTTACGATGGTTTTCCTTCATCCTAAAGAGATTCAGTTTGTCTTCTCCACCCCAAGACAGTTATCAAAATTACATGGTTTTAACAAACTTAAAAAAAGAAAACCAATGGGAAATTTAAAGATATGCTTTCCTTGGATTTCGACAAAAATAATCATATCAAAGTTAAAGGAATGCTTCAACGAAGAGAAACATGTGTTTTTAAACACGTCTCATTTACATAGCTCATGTATATTTATTTAGTATCCACTTTAAAACTTATATCTCTAAATCGTAGTATTTATTGTTAAACAATAATGACACCATAAAAAAATTAATATTGCAAAATAATCGTTCCATATGCATACACTTTATTGGGGTGTAAAAGCGTTGACCGAAGTACATTCGAAAGCGAAAGCGCTTCATTCTAAAAAAAAAGTGCGCAAAAATAAGCATTCAATACTTATAGTTACATTGTTTAGCTAGGATCATAAAAACACAATTTTTATCAAGTCATTATTTAATTTAAATGTGCACTTTCAGTGGGACCTTGATCGTGTCATCATAAATGATAAATTTTATTGTGTAATGCAGTTGACTAAGGAAGAACGTGAGATTTCAGTGTAGCCAATCAGAATAACGTATTATGATGAAACATACATCTAATGTTATTATTGTAGAATAATTGGTTTATTCTCATCTTTTTCAGTCAGTACCTGCTAAAACTGTTCACACGGGTCATGTTGTAGTTCCGATTACATGATTTTTGTTACGTATTCTAACGATTCAAACGACTGCTGTTATTAAAGCTACTGGTATAAGTATGCAGATTTATAAACTGCTATGTTTATTGAAAATGTTTGATGAATAAAACCATGACAATCAATTATCCACGATTATACACAACTAATAATATATATCAACATGCATATTTGTTTTGTCTTATGAGTGCAATACTGTGATCTATTTTAAATCTGAGCTGATTTATAATGGCACTTTACAGAAGTTACGCTTGATGATTTATAAGATTTAAACTTATCATGCACACCAGGTGACAAAATGTGTACGCTAGATGGGCGTGTCAGTTTTAAATGACCTGTCAGTGACACTCGAATTAAACAAGTTCAAAATGCAAAATAAAGTACGAAGTTGCAGAGCATTGAGAACCCAAAATTTCGGGATTTTTTGTGAATATTAAATGCATTACATGTATGTCATTGTTGTACAATTTAATTTCAATTTTTTTTCTAAAATATGTTGACGGTTAAAAAATACAGGAAATTTAAGTTTGATCAATAGTAACGGATTTCAATCAATCTTCAAGAGAAATTTTATTTAAATTGTTTCATTCTAATGAAACTACGTTTGTAACGTTCATTTTGATTGGATAACGTCACTTATTTACATGGCATCAATTGACAATTGATGCTATGGAACGTACGCGCAAGCGCAGACGGCATATGACAGATTTTAAATACACGTTTTAACGTTGTTTTCTGTCAGTTTTATTAGAATGGAGATACCAATATTGTATTTTAAGCTCCGACTGCATCAATTGGGGATTTGATAGTCGCAAATACCCGTTTACTGTCTCCGCTAACGCGTCGCCAGTAAACTTAATTTGCGACCATCAAATCCCAATTGATGCCGTCAGAGCTTAAAATACAGTACAGTTATCTCCTAATTCAGTTATTTTTCAAACAGATAAAGAGACAGAATACAATTAAATCATCGAGTACACTTCATTAGTTTCAGTCAAGTGGAGCACTGTTTTTTTATGTTGATTTTAATTAAAAAATTGTTGCAAATAAACTACAGAAGTTTGTTTTTGTTAGCTCAGGATGTTTTTAAATTGCTGACCCAGGAATTTGTCATCATAATTTCAATGTATGTCTGTCGAGTTATGTTCTCAATTATATACTCATTATTAGATAAGAAAAAAGAACAAAAAAAGGAGGCATAACCTGGCTTGGTTTATTTATAATTTCTCACCTTTAGGGATTAATTACATGGATCACATTGATTGGGTTTTACTGAAAAGAATATTCATGTACACACACAAAATAAGGAAGAAGCCATGTATTTGGAACTCCCGATACAGTAGGTTGTACTATATGACATAAAAAGTCGTAAAGTGTTCTACGATTAGTGATGTCAACACCCATTATAAATAAGAAAATGTGATATGAGTGCCAATAAGACTCAGTTTGTTGTCAATGTAGATGCTATTAAGTTCAGTACGATACAGTCAGAATTTGAAATGATGATGTCCTGAAACTATCCTTTGTGAAATCCCGGAAAATATTTAAGTGAAAAAATCTGAAACTTTAGTCCATTGATTGGGTTAATACCAGTCCTTCTGTGAAATTATGTGTTAAGAATTTGAATTTCGCAATGAATCAATCAACAGGATTTAACTTGTACTTCTGTTTCGTACGAAATGTCTCCTTCTAATCATTTCTTAGTAAAGGTTATCTATGTTGTGTCATGTGAATTGTTGTTTGCCTGTTTTTTAGCCATGTCATTGTCAGTTTTTTTCCGATTTGTTAGTTCGAATGTCCCTTTGGCAACTTTGGCATATTTTTTTTTTTATCTTTAACACGTGACTTGCAAAATACAGTTTGCGTCCTAACATACGAGAAACAATCGCAAAAGTAATTTTACAACCGTTTTTTTTCCTCATTAGCAGTAGTTCTAAGATGTTGGTGTGATCAAAAGTATTATTAAGCATAATGCGTAAATTATAAAATGAAGCTGATAGCCCTTGAAGCCGGATAAATCTGAATAGTTGAATACTTTTTATAACAAATTTTGAGATTTACATAAATATTGCTATAATTAACATGGGTTATATATCGCGCCATTGTGTAATTGTATTTGATAGTTTTTGTATTCTTGTTTTAAATTTTTGCTAATGTGCTATGTCGATATGACTTTTGTGTTTCTGTGATACATAATGACGTGGCTCTTTTTAAAGGATAATCACAATAAGCATATAGACAAGCGGCAAGAATAACAATAGCTTTATGTCTTTCTTATTAAGATGCTGCAGAAGATATACATAAAAGAACTATATACTATATTATCTTCATACTTTGAAGGACACAATTATTTTATATCTACCTGTGTGACGTTTACATGCTGATTAACTATTTACGTCAAAGGCGTGATTCTACGTCAGGGTTAATATTAACCTTACCATGTGTATCTCAATGTGAGGATACGGTCCTATTACTTAAAATTGTATATTAAAAAAGCATTTAATGATGTTGATATATAGTTTTAGTTTGCTTATTACATATTTTTGTCTACATATCAAAATTATAACTCAATGTTGACCGCTGTACCCCTATTTTTGACATTTTTACCGTTTATGTTTGTTTGTTTTGTTGACGCATCGTTGTCAATATAATCGAATTTGTTGCGACTACCATACAAGTGAGAGGTTTAGCTAGCTATATAACCAGGTTCAATCCACCATTTTATATATAAGAAAATATCTGTATCAAGTCAGGAATATGTCAGTTGTTATCCATTCATTTGATGTTTTTGACTTTTGATTTTGCCATTTGATTAGAGATTTCTATTTTGAATTTTCCTCGGAGTTAGTATTTCTGTGATTTTACAACATTTGTAGTAAAGGGGTCTTAATACAGAACAACTACATTTTCCAAAAGACAAAAAAAGTGGAAAGGTATATTATAGTAAAACACATTCGACTAGCAGGTCGAAAGACGGATGTTCTTAAACCCTGCTGACTGCCATGGCGATTGCCAAATAAAGGAATAGCCAGATGTAACAAAATGGATGTCAATTACTAATTTAATACCAAACAGAAAACAATACAAATGCGGAAGAGGTGTTATTCCGCAAACAAGAGGTTCAAATTTATGAACATTATATCTGGATTTCGACAAGACATGCCACTTCAGTGATGAAAGGAATCGAAATTGTATTTAGAAGACCATATAATTCGCCTTAATTAATGATATACTCCTTAATTTTGAAGAGACGAAATAGGATGAATGGATAATATAAATCCAAAGGCAAATATGTTACAAGCTCAAACGGAAATATATGAACAAGTGTAAATTGAAAACAACGTTGGAACCTATGATTGCGTTGAACAAAACCCACAGGTTGTGTAAGTGTACATGCAAACAAAATTTCACGGCAGAGGGCTTATAATACAGCAAAAACAGCGTTTCTAAAAGACTAAAAAAATGTGAAAAAGTACTGTGATTTTTTTTGTATTCATGGGTTCCACTTTTCGTGGATTGAGGAAAATAGCACAAACAAGAGATTCAAAAATTTTCTAGTATACCATACACAATTTCGACAATAATATATATAAATATTTAATAGACGAGACGAAACTAAACGAAAGCTGATTTTAGAGGAGGAGATAAGACGTCTGCGCACAGCTAAGCGGTGTTTTCGTAGACGTATGCAGTGAAATGTACATGTTCTAGCTCCGCTCGATGAGGGAGAAAAGACTCATATCTACCCTTACATTATTATGTTAATTTTCTAGGCACTGTATAAATATTATAAAGCCCGGTATATCTCAATAATAAGAAATCTGATGAACAAATTATTATTTACAGTTGTCACTACACATACATTAGACATAGGCAGACATACATAGAGATATAAATTAACAGTGATTGTATGCTACTAAAAATAGATCAGGATCCTGTAAATATACTTAAGAGATGAGTAGATGATCATTTTCTGTACACTTAAAAATACTTGTGTATTGCTTCTAGATGTAAGTGTGTAATTTCCACAAAAATTAACATCCCCCGAAACGAAAGCTGATGTTAATCAGCTATAGTTAGAGAATATAAAGTACTAAATGGTGGCCCCATTGCCGGTAATGCTATTTTTAGCAATTATCTCCTTAAAAGGCGTTTTTAATAAACTAATTATGGAAAAAACTGCTGTTGTCTAATTGAAGCTCGATATCTATTTGTGATTTTACCGCACTCAAATGTATATGGTCCCATGGCTTTTCTTGGTGAATTTTTGCGGTTTTCACGATACCTTACGATTTGCAGAAAATTTTCCTTAATTTTGGTCAACATAAAAAAAAATTCCGGCCCTTCATCATATACATTTAGGGACAAATTTGTGCTTGCATGAAACTTCATTCATAATGCTTTCCAGGAGAAAAATATATAAATGATATAACAACCAATCACAGAGAGCCATCTATTTTTATCTCTATGTCATGTTCCCTTCATAAAATGGCTGCGCCCATGTAATATTATTTGGTACATTGTAACCTTAGAGAGAGGGATAAGGCGACTATGCAATGGCGGTGTTGCCGTTAAAAAAAAATCATCACAGATTTTATTTTATTTACGCCAGACGCGCGTTTCGTCTTCAAAAGACTCTTAGTAGAAGTTAGAAGTGAAAAGAACATGTTCTAGCTTCAAAACATTGTTAGGTTGATTTTCTAGGCACTTTATGTTTTTATACAACAATAATAAATCCATCAAACGTTTTGGTCTTTTATTACGTGGCACATAACTTATTGTTCATACCATCACCGCCATGGACAGGACAATAAACAAACGAGAAAACGTACTGTTATTTTGTTCACAAATCAATGAATGAAGATTACCGTTAGAAAATAAAATATCATGATGTAAAAATAACATTAGATACGATAACTGTTTACTTAGTGAGAGAGAATGGGTATGTTTAATACCGATTGTTCATTTATCGAGTGGGTTTTCATGAATTTTACATTAACATGTTTAACAATTACTGTGATCCGTGAAAGTATATAAGTTAATCATTCTGATATACACACTTTACCTAATTAAAAGGTCATTTAACACTTGTAACTTTTCCTCACGTGATCAAGGATTTGTATAGTGCTCGAGACATGAGTGATTGGCCATATGAGACATTGTTGTTATCTAACTATAGTAACATGAGTTACCTGTATGCTTGTTGATAGAACCAGGAAGTACTTTATTTTTTAAAGCGTTTACAACTTTGACTAACTATTAGGCAATATGCGTATCTTCATAGATTTGTGCATAATATCTATTTATTTATGTAAAACTGTGTTTTCAAAATGCAATATTACATTAGATATATTAGGACACAAGGAAGCCAATTGTAAAGATCAAGGATTAACAACTGTTCTTATTCATTTAGCACGTGATATTAATAAATTGGATTTAAGTTATAACAAACTGACTAGACTGGATGCCAACATATTTCTGAGATATAAGTATCTAGAACAATTAATGCTTGATAACAATGCTATTAGTCTATTGCATAAAAAGGCTTTTAACGGCTTATCATTATTGAGTTATTTGTCTATGTCAAACAATAATCTGAATTTATCTGAATCGTATCCCACTGAAGTCTTTGAGTCCTTAACGAATTTATCCGTTTTAGACATTAGTAGAAATATGAAGACACGAGAATTCAACCCGTATAGAATCCCCTTTTCTGAAATCGGTAACTTGCGCGAACTGTCAATTGATCTTGTGTTTAACGCAACGTTTGGACAGGAATTCAAGAAATTGATCAATTTACAAACGTTGAGATTTGACTACTGCCATGTGAATTTTTTATACAATGGAACATTTTCCGAAATGCCAGTACACATAAAGGAATTCCACATGACAACTTGTAAAGATTTTGTCGTTGTTGAAATTGGTGTTTTAGTTCCATTTCCACGTCTTAAGGTACTTAATATCACTAACAGCAATGTTCACTTAACACAGGCTCTCCGAATTTTACATCCGTTTCAGAATAAATCAATGGAAGCAATTCTTTTTCGTGGGATTACTTATGTCAATTTCAAACACGGACTTGATTCGATTATTCTTACACCAGAGATGATGAAGTTTATATCGACTATCTGTATAAAATCTTTAGACTTGTCTGACAATGATATCATATTAGTTAAAAACGCATCACTAGTTTTATTTCAACATCCACAGTGCTTTGAAAATCTAATGATGTCGGCCAATAGTTTTGGTTTAGATAATTGGGCACTCAATTTCTTCATTTTTGTTAGGAAACTTACCAACATCAAAATATTTGATTTTTCATATGTTCCTCTCATGTTCAAGAACCCGATTTTTCTTGACGTAATAACACGCGCTAACCATACAAGAGTTGAGGAAGTTCAACGCAAATTGACACAAAAGATACTACCCATCACAGTAACATTACCGAGTAAAACATTTCAGTTTCTGAGAATAACTCATGTTATGGGTACAATGTCTTTTCGGGAATTCAAATTAACAAACAGTTCCCTTCGTCACCTCGAATTGTCTTACTTTGATACAAAATTCTTTCCAATTATAACTGTGGAGGGATTTAATAGTTTGGAACATTTAGATTTGTCAGGAATAAGTTCAGATATTACAATTGGAATGGGTAGAATTCCACATTTAATCCATTTAAAAACTCTTATTCTTAAAGAGACCAACCTATACAATCTTTTACAAACTAATACTACAGCATTTAAGTTTTGTCCAAATATAATGATTTTGGATATTTCTCATAATTATATCTGGAATATAAAAACCCTTGGACAGCTACACAACCTTAGACTGCTAAATCTATCTCATAATCTGCTGGATAATGTTCCGATGGTAGTTACAAAGTTCGAAAACATTGCAGAACTCGATTTGTCGCACAATCAATTCACAACAATTGGAAAGAAGACACTCGATTGGATTCATACCCAGCATGAAAAAATCGGAACTTTCAAATTATTTCTCAATGATAATCCATTCATTTGTTCATGTAGCACAACCGCATTTCTGCGTTGGATTCTTACAACCAAAGTCAAGTTAGATAACAATGGTAATTACTCGTGTTGGGTTGCAGTTGATTCACGTAATCATATAAACTACACTAAAAATATTGCTGAAGACTTTCACAATTATTTTGTTAACTGTGATCCAATTTTATGGATTAGATTAGGCATTTCATTATTGGTTTCAGTTTTATCAAGTTTGATTTGTATTACGCTATTGTACAATTTCAGGTGGAGAATAATATTCTTTTTTTCCGAAATTTAAGGAGGTTTGCCGAAAAAGGTCTTAACCTGACTTTTGATTATGACGTTTATGTTTCATATTCCGATGACTGTGTCTGTTTTGTTAAAGAAGTGCAACAGAAAATAGAAAATGAATGGGGATTTAAAATCTGTATTGAAGACAGAGATTTTATTGTAGGCGAATCAATTGCGACGGAAAGAGCTACATCAATTAACAAATGCAGACACATTGTATTTGTAGTCTCACCTTCTACGGCTGAAAATGAATGGAGCCGTTTTGAAATCGAACGAGCAAAGTATGAAAAGTTTTCACAAAATCTGCAGAAGATTGTTGTTATTACAAAAGATATCGCTTTAGAAAATATCCCCGTAGAGTTTTCCATCATTTGGAAAGATGTACTTCTTATTCAATGGCCAGTTGAGAAGGATGAAGTTCAAATGGCTTGGCAAAAACTTCGACTTTGGTTCTTTTGAAGAAATGTTGAGGATACTAGCGTTATTATTTTGATACATATACCTTTCATTATGGAGTTAAGTGTGTTTTATTAGACAAATAGCAGTTTACTGAAAATAAATAGACAGGACTCTTTTTTTTTCTTTTGACATTTTATTCATAAGCGCTTCCTTCTGTAAACGTTTTTTCGCTTTGCTCTATCATTATCAACTGTTGTGTTTTTGGATACATGAGTTGAATATGAGAATACATAATTAAAACCTATATTAACCACATTTGTTTTAGCATTATATGTGTTCTTCGGGATGATCGCCGCTTTTGCTGAACTTTTAAATTACACATGCTGTTCGCGGGATGAGATTGTCTGCATCTAACTATAAGTGATTTCTATTATCTATTTTTTGGTATGGTTTCAGATTAATCTGAGCTATTTTCTTACTTTAATGAAAATAACTCATAGATATACAAAATTGTGGTATGAGTGCCAATGAGACTTCTAAGTCACAATTTGCAAAAGAAAAAGAATTATAGATCAAAGTAAGGTTTTTAACACGGAGCCTTGACTCACACAGAACAGTAAGCTATAAAGAGCCACAAAAACAAACTAGTGTAAAACCATTCAAACGGAAAAATCAACGATATATTTTATATCATAAACGAAAAACGAGAAACACTTAAGAAACACATCTACAAACGCCAACTACTGAACATCAGGTTCCTGAATTAGAACACGTGCAAACAAAAGCAGCGGGTTTAAACGTTTAGATAGGTATAAACCTCCACCTTTACCCGAAAGAGTGTAACATCACAACAAAGAAAGACACACTGTAAAGTATCTATTGAAGTGGCCTAACTCAATCAAAAGACATTAACACAAGTGAACATGCACTGAACAAATACATTTGATCTATTACACAATATAAATAAAAAATTAATAAAATAAAGTCTGTTACAAACGCAAGTGGATAGTGGGGACTGGCTTTAATCAGCCTGAAAATAGCTAAGAATAGTGTTTCTGTACTATCTGATATATCACTCTCCGTATAAGTTTTTCCGGTGAAATCATGAAAATGATTCTGCATCTTATTGTATAAAAAAGAAGATGTGGTATGATTGCAATGAGCAGAAATTAACAACTATAAGTCACCGTTCGGCCTTCAAATGGTTTTTAAAAAAAATATTGTTATTGCGATTTTAGTGCACTTTCCCATTTAAAACGTTCACAATCTCCTTATGGTTTTCCAATATGAATTATTTCTAGAAACACATTACACTTAATTCCTTGTTTGAAAAGGGGGATGCACTAAGATTAGGATAAAAAATATTTTCTTCTCTATTAGTATTAACCTTGATGTTGCTGAGGGCAAGTTAAGATAAGATGAAATTAAGATTTAAGGTATATTATGATTGTGGAAATTTTCACTGGTAATCTGTCACACAGAATGAGAGAAGAATTAGTTTGACTTTCTGTAGTTGTACTTTTTGTTCATACATGTATGTCTCTTTATTTTGATTGTCAGTACATTTCTATGTGAGTCGGAATAGGGTCCTTCGATTCTTTATTTTAATCTATTTTTACATCAATATTTTTTCTTTATATTTCATCACCCTAACATTCTATGTTCTTTTGGGTTCACTATTTTTCTATTTTCTTTATTTTATTAGCTCTTTATTCTGAACTTTACCCATTGTACTAAATTATGTAAACCCGATCCATACACTCTTGTGTTCTTTCGGGTCTTACATTCTTACTGATTGATCACAACTTGCATTGCTCATTTTAACAAAAAGCCATTCTGTAAAATCTAATTATATGAATCTGAAATTATTTTGTTGACAAAATGAAAATTACTCTATAACTTGTAATATATATGTATGAACGCAGTAAAACTGATATGTGTTGCAGTTTGTAATGTATAGGAACAATGTGTCCTACCATGTAAAATTAACTTTAATCAAAATAGTGTGTGCCTCCAAATTGCATTTTCACAAATAAAGAGTATTTACTCATGTATTTTAGATTTTGTTAAAACCCTCATGTTGTCCCTTAACATGCTAATAACATACAAACTAGCGTACTTGGAAAACAAACCTTAACGAAATTTGTAAACGGGCGGACACTTAAACTCAAAATAAATGTAAAGTAGTATATTACTTTAAAATAAGAATTTATAAATTTACTGGAATTCAATCAAAGCAATATAACATGTATAAGTTCAAGTATGTCAAACCCCATCGTTTATGGTAATACATGTGGATTCTATACAAAGCATAAAACACATTATAACAGAATTCTTCATACAAGATATATTTACGATACTTTTGAAGATAGCACTTTTGTGAATTAATGTGATTAATTCATTTCATCAGAAATAAACATATTTAGTCTATAACCAGTTGTTGGTAAGATACAGATTATGTTCTACTGGTATATCTTTTTGACGGAATGGGGTGCTTTATGATGAAGTTATAAGCTGTCATTCAGTTCAATTAAAGTCTGGAGATGGCATGTTAGTAACTTATAGTAGTACGTTAATTCATGTTTACTGTGGATTCATTTATTTTCGTGACTGTCAATTTTCGTGGATTGCTGAAAGCTTGCATAGTCGTGGATATTTGATTTCGTAGTTTTGCCAATATCTGCGTACAAAAACCATTAAAACTATGTTGTTTGTTGCACATTTGAATTCGTGGTTCACCTGTACCCACGAAATCCACGAAAATTGCTATCCAACGAATAATAATGAATCCACAGTATCATTGTCTAACTTTCTTCTTTCGGATTCGGAGTGAGTTTTACTGTGCGTATTGCTGTGTGTATGTTTATTCAACATTGTTTAGAATTAATGTTTATTCCCCAGTTAATGTTACCAGCCAAGAAGAATAAATTTAAAAATAAAACAATACAACAAAAACTTGTTTTAGCTTTCTAAAATATATTTTTGTTTGCTGCACTGGGTCATACTATTAAAATTCAGGCCAAAACACCACACATTTTAAAAAGAAATAGTTGTGTTACTATGAATACAAACAAACTATATTTTGGCACATGACATTAAAAATGAGGAAATATTTACTCCTTTAGTATACATTATGGGTGTTTTAACCTCCGTTTAGGTATTCAATAATTTCTAACAGTTTTAGCATAATCAATTTTAGCCGCCACTTTTTATCTTACTGTTCATGTGTCTTAGGATTTAATATAATAATTGGAAACTATCGGTTGCAGAACATTTGACCCTTGGATGCTGCAAAGGGTTTCCTCCAGCTTTTAAGTCCGACTAAATCATTGTATTATGACAATACTTTCAAAATGTTTTGTTCTGATTTTGTGCCAAGAATGCACTCTTTGTAAGGAATATTTATATAAAAAAAAATAAGGCTTTTACAATATATTAGTTTAAGAACAAGATTATGGCCATTATGAAACTTAAAATTTAAAGTTAATTATAAGTTGAAAGTCAAGACGGACAGATTTGGCCATAATTTGCTTGAATCAATTCCCACAAAATTTTAATTCAATATTAAGATTGACAGAAGAAAGCTTTCGTTTGATATAAAAAAAATTAGGATTATCGTTGTTCCATGCACTAGATTTAGTTTGATTAGAATAATTTACTACGGTAACAAAAACATAACACTGTTGTTGGTATCGGTGATTCGTGACTTGCATTGGATTTGTCAAAATCAGCAATAATTCATAATTAACACCATGAATATACATGTATTTGTCAAATGACATGATATATTCTCCTGTCTGGGATATGTTCCTTATTTGTTAACTCTTTAAAGTCAATATGATCTTTTCCACATAATGAGAAAACAAATTAAAACCGATATGTATTACGTGAAAATTTCAAGATTGCGTGAAGCAATAAATAAGAAAAATCAACAATAAACACAACATATAGATACACAAAAAACCAACACACTCTCCACTTCAAACAAATCAAATAATTTAAAACTTGAAAAACAAATGGCAACAATGTATACAAGGATAAAGCTCAACAAATGCTGTAGATGGGAATAACCACTACTGACTCCTATGATTTCACTCACACCAAATCACTAAGAAAACTTAAAGATGTGAGAAATACAATTGTGACAACAAACAGGCAAATCAGACTGAGCATGTAACGTAGTTTAAATTATACAATCGGTAAAACAATCTGACATATCTATTTTCATTTTATTTATATACAAAAAGGTATTAGAGTGTTAACACCCTTTTTCTATTCGTGAGTCTAGAAAAAAATAAATAATTGTGAATCGTTTTATTTACCTATCTTGTTAATTTGATCTATTGAATTATGAATTTTTAACACATTATTTAAATCGTGTAACTATGAGCTCTTGTCCGGGGTTTGCTTTACTGTATATACGGTACGCACGGTATTGCGTCGCATGTTGTAACACGAAAAATTGACAGTTTTGACTCCATACACAGGTTGACGTTTTCTTATCAAAAGCGATTTTGCGCTATTTTTCAAAAAATATTGCAGGGTACCTTCTAGGCCGATTTTTATCATATTAATACCATAAGATGAAGGAATGAATCATTTTATAAAGTTTATAAGGCCATGAATTTCGTAAAAATCTTCTTTTTTTATGAGGTGAAAAAAATGCAAATTTTTCCAATTTCATTTTAGTTAGAATGCATTAAAAACTGTTAAAAAAATCTTTGCGCTTATTCTTAATGCCGGAGGGACACATTAGAAAATAAACACTTTTACATACATTTGTAATTTAGAAAAATATAATTTTATATCGTTTAAGTGGATTTTTTTTTTATGATTATCACATTTGTACAATATCTAAATGTGCAAGTTTTCAGACTATATATCACTGATTATATGCAAGGCTCTTTCTCTGTTATTTTAAGCACTTATGGTTATATTTACAATTCACAAATGCAGTATTTATATAATTATTTAAAGTTTATAAGACCGTTGTACCTTGGATTTTAATCTGTAAAGGTGGTTTTAGATTTGTGTGAACACTTTTGTCCATAAGTAATTATTCCTTGTCCCTCCTACTTTTCTCACTGTGTCTATAAAGGGTCTAATCCTGATGAGTGTGTTTTTTTTCAATTTTAAATCTGAGTGTTATTTTGATTCAGCAGACCTTTTTGGAATGAACATTTCCCGGCATCATTTTAACTGCCTCGACGGACTAGTGTTTATTCATATAAAAGACGCTACTGTGACGAAACGTCTAAATGACGCCCTTGGACATTATGGCTAGATACAGGGAAGGCTTTCTAAAATAAAATTATACGGTCATGATTTTAGTGAAAACACCCGACTCATAGCCACTTGTATGAACTTATAGCTTGCATCTTTTAAATATGTTAATCTAGTATTTTAAATGCACATTTTCTATCTATGTCATATATTTCAACTGAGGAATGGAAAAAAATAACGTTTGGACATAGTGGCTAGACATGAGATTTATTAAAATTCTGCTCCATAAAAAAGTTTATTTTACATTTGAAACTTTGAAAATGCTTTGCTTTTTTTTCTGAACTTTCTATTGTGTATAAGTTTATTAGATTTAATATGATTTAATTATATAATAGTGATAAAAATGGAATCTGAAATTTTGAATAACTTTCCTCATAACACGTAAAGACAGGTTCCTATGCTTAATACTTTGTTGAGGACTTGCTTTAAATTTCAGCAAACGCCAAAAAAGCCGGGCATGATGTCAGAAAAAAAATCTAGTAGGAAGTTAACTTACCAAATTTCGCAGATTTTATGTGGAAAATTACAACAGAACATAGGAAAATTCATTTTATTCAATCTGAAAATGTTACGCCGTAAAAGTGCGATTTTTTTCTGTTCAATAAAATAAATTAGCTATAAAAATTGATAGAATTATGTTCAAAAAGAAAAAAATATCAAGTCCTGTTTGTAGATATGTGCATGTAGGTGAATCTATTTTTTTATAGCCGAATAGTTGTTGTTCTAAAATCATTTAACGAAATTTTAATCCAAATGAGTACCTTGCGCAATGTCATAGCGTTTTGAACACTTCAACGTTTGCATTATACATATTTCTCACAATTGGCCATATTGAGCTTTACTGAACAGATGAATAAATATGAACTGTCGAAAAAATATGCATAAAGTGCAACAAATTTCGTACCGTTAATCATATTTATCCAAATTGTACATATATCGATGCAAGTTTAATGTGTTTGTTAAGGTAATCGTGTTTATGATATTTATAGAAACATTTAGGTCTGCTTGATTGGACATATTAAGTATAAAGGGTAGAATTGCATGCATGGGTGGATTGATTGTTGATTACGACATTCGTGTCATTGCAGTTAAGTGCAGTCAAGTGCACAAGAGTTTTCTTTTTGCATTCTTTCAAATTGGTATATTCAACCTAGCTTGGAAAGTCGAAACTGAAGAGACTTTTCCGATTAACCGTAGAGAATATGGAGTAATTTGTGAAGAGCAACAAACAGCCAAAAAAGTCGCTGAATCAACACTTTGACTTTTCAAGGCATATTTTGATAGAAGAATAGTAAGCATGAAGCGTGCATTGAGAGATAAAGCGGCAAGTAAGTCAGATAATATCTTGAAAAAAATTAAGTTTAAGTCTTCCAAGAATAAAGATCAGTTCGAATATAATTCTGATAAAAAGGACCATTATATTTCAATAATCAAACGCACCACCGAGTTCAGGGATTATGATAAGATCCATAAGCGTAACAAATGCGTAAAAAATGCATCAAAATTGCAGACAAGTACAGTCAAGGAGAATGTTTTGAAAATACAATTGACTTTTGCAAGTGGCTTCTCCCATGTGAGAGTTTTATATTATATTGATAAATGTTTGATGTTCGGTCGAGGTTGCGAAATGAATCGTAAATAAACTGACAACGCCATGGCTAAAAATGAAAAAGACAAACAGACAAACAACAGTACACATGACACAGCATAGAAAACTAGAGAATAAACAACACGAACCCCACCAATAAATTAGGGGTGATCTCAGGTGCTCCGGAAGGGTAAGCAGATCCTGCTCCACATGCGGCACCCGTCGTGTTGCTTAAGTGATAACAAATCCGGTAAATAGTCTAATTCTGTAGGTCACATTTAATGAAAGGGAATGGGATTGTAGTTACGACGTCAGGAACATTTCCGATATCATTTGTGAAACGGTTATTCCATAACCGTCAACCAACTCGTGATGGCGTCCGTAAAATTTACGAAGGGATGATTTCAACTTCACCATTTGGAACTCTTGGTTTAATAGCTTCCTTGTGAGCAGCAACCCTCTATCAAGAAAATCATGATAAAAAATGCAAGCACGGGAATATCGTATCAATTGGGAGATATATACCCTGTATATATACGAACTAGATCATAATGTACAATCTATACAATAATGATAACTATGGTCTGTCCCGCAAGTTTTGTATGATTGCTAAATCCTTTTTCTGTATACATATGCTCTGTATTGTTCTGACGCACTGTTTTTATTTTGGTTTGTGACCTATGAAAAAATGGACGTTCATTTTTGTAATGGTATGCATGATATAACTCTGATTGGACAACAAACAAAATTGAACAAATTCCAACATAAAAGATATACACTGCGATAAAAAAAAAACGATACGAATATAAAATAAAATGTTATTAACAAGAAACATGAAAATAGATGCAGGTAAACAGCTAATATCACAATTATCAAATTCTTTGGATTTTGTAGGATTGCCCTTTAATACCTTAGTAGGTAAATATTAAAAACAAGTTCATTAGATCTACCAAGTCAAGTCATGATAAGGTTATTAACTCGAGTGCTGAATATATATCTTAACGATGAAATTTTGAAGGATTAATACTAAACTCAAAGAGTAAAAATAATATGATTGAAATAAAAATTATCAAATAACATTTCGCACATAATGAATTTCTTTAAATTTATTACATGTATAAATATCGTCTTTCTACGGCATCTGTCCGACCAGATATACACATCGACATAGGTTTATCACTTATCGTTAAAGTTGGTTTTGACATACAGGTATGATTGACATTTTTTCATGGAACTAAACTTTTTCGGGTCTGTTTATTCATAAATAAAGGCAACAGTAGTATACCGCTGTTCAAAACTCATAAATATATGGAAAAAAAAATAATCGAGGTAACAAACTAAAACTGTTTATTCATAACATTTTGTGAACTACACATATTTTATATTGATAGCTGATTTTCTTTGTCTCTTTATACATATGCATTTAGTTAATAACCAAGCAGTGTTTTTCTAATTTTTTTAGTGAACAAGGTATCATTTTATCCTCAACATTTTGATTCGTCAGCCTTCTGTCGTCAATTTGTGTGCGTTTTTCATTAACTATTGTCAAATAAAAACCGGATAAAGATTGAACGCTGTGACCACATCTGAATGCGTTTTAAAGATAGTACTTAAATACTGTACATGGATTGAATATCATGTCTCAACTAATTCGATTAACTTTATCAATGTACGTTTATGCTGCCTTTGATTGTTTTGTCTATTTTCTACTTTTTGTAAAGAATGACATCTTAAAAATAGATTGATGTTTACTTTTTCAAGCATGAATGTATAATTTAGTGTCTTTAGTTAACTAATATAAATGTTTGAAATGAAAGGGGTCAGAAAAATTATGAGTAACGTTTCAATTTGGAAAGAAAGAATTTATAAACATTAATAAAAATATCTGGATTATTGTGTACGGCTATGAGCTACCTACACAACGACACAAACGAGACCTTTAGAAGTTACTTACCCTACTTTCTTAACAAAAATTGAGCAGTACTTATATAAATACATATGTCAAACTCTAGAAAATGCGTAAACATATTGAACATATTTTTTAAATAAATTATACATGTATGGCTAATACATCTAAGGCATCTCTGAACAATAAATATACATCTGTCAATGAAAGTAATAAATAAAGCAGATGGTTAAAGTTAAAGTTAACACAATAGGAATGAAACAGTTGTATACAAAAAAAAGGGGGAAAAATAATAGTAAGCATACCACTGTCCTATGATAGGATAGGAGTGAGTGCTCACTGCCATTTTTGACCTTGCCGTATTCTTGATGTGACTAACAAGTCAGGAGCCTATAGTTCAGTGGTTGTCGATGATTCATTTCTGTCATTTTTGTTTTGTTTATGAATTAGGATTGTCGACTATCTAGTATTTTTTTCCACTCATAGATGAAGGCCATATATATGATTGACTATATTTACTTACGTTCGATTCATTTGGCATTACTCTACTCAGTTCTTTTCATGGGTTGCAGTCACAGAAGTAAGGGTTTCACATATAAAGGATAGAAATAAAAATTCTTCAACTTTTACTTACGAATGTAATAACTTTGACCTTTTTGTACAACTGTCATGGTTGGATTGCAGAGTTGTGTGTGAAGCGTTGTGATCTGAAAAAAAAGATAGGACATGAGAGTTATTTTATAACAATTTAAGTATGTATTACACAAAGCGTCAATTTCATACATTTAAAAGATTCATTGAATTAAATACAATAACCTTCATATGCTTTTATACATACAAGAACAGTATAAAACCTATTGACAAAGTAATGAATTCGAAGGATAGAATAAGGAAAAAAGTACAGCAACATTTGTTGTTATTACAAAAGATATAGCTTTAGATAATTTTACCGTTGATTTTTCCATCATTTGGCAAGACGTACATCTTATTCAATGGCCAGTTGAGAAGGATGAAGTTCAAATGGCTCAGCAAAAGCTTCCACTTTGGTTCTTTTGAAGAAGTGGAATGATAGATACATCAGAATTTTGCTAAATGCACCCTTCAAAGTAGTTACATATGTGTAAAAGTGGCATAAAAATCAAATATACTATCAAATACGGACAGGACATTATCTATTTCGTTTCATGGTCCCTTTCAAATCTGGCTTTCTTAATTATACATAATATAATATACCACAGGTCTAAAAAACATCACAACAAAAAATATAAATAAAACGAACACATGCTAGATATTTGGGATAACAGATATCCTTCACCTTTATAGGCACAATGTAAAATGAAACATGTCAATCTATTCTAATTACAAAACTATCACAATCTTGAAATATATACAAAAATATAACAGTTTCAGCAAACATTAGAGACGCTGGTACAATTTAAACATTTCGTAACGCGACGCAAAGACTGCATAGAAAAAATAATTTGCGATATGAACTGGCACAACTCTACAATTCTAAAGGTGATGACAGTTAAGATGGTACAACAACAATAAACAGCCCTGACCGATCTAAGTTGGTATTATATTTCAAATATGACAACGGTAGAGCAATTACAACAGAGATTTTTAAAACATCCAAATTAAATAGCAGTTTGATAATGATTAGAAAAGTTGATATTGTGAACTTTTGGAATTTTTGAGTTGTGCCAGTTCATATATATATATATGTCTAAATGGAAAACAACGCTCAAACCTATGATTGCGTTGGATAAATAGTTATCAAAGGTACCAGGATTATAATTTAGTACGCTTTCGTCTACATAAGACTCATCAGTGACGCTCATATCAAAATATTTATAAAGCCAAACAAGTACAAAGTTGAAGAGCGTTGAGGATCCAAAATTCCCAATGTTGTGCAAAATACGGCGAAGGTACAGCCCTTGGATGGTGTAAACTTCCCAAAAAAACGTGTATGGTAATGGTGTATGGCATATGGTGTAATGGTGTAAGGTGTATTGTGCTATGGCGTATGGTGTAAGGGGAATAGTGCAATGGTGTTTGAGGAATGGTGTTATTGTGTAACGTTCGATCGGGAATGGTGTGAATGATGGGGTACGACATTTCATTGGATGAAAACGAAGTTATTAGGTCTTTCCACTTTTCTGTGTAATTTCTTCTGATTATTATCATTTTGTTTTCCGCCACATTCTGAAATTTTTGTTTCGTAATATGTTGCTTAGATATTTCTCATATGATATTGTATAGTTCATGTGCTTTTAAATTTCACCCTGCTAAGACGAACAATTTTCTTTGTAAGAGTTATTTCCCCGAACACAGTTTTCCTTGTGCCTACATCTCCTCCGTAACCGTAAAAGAAAGCGACAAATTTATTTTATAAAATTGCTCGTTATATCCTTCGCATGATTTGTCCTATTTTGACCGAAGCAATATGAACGCTCCATATGAGAGTTATTTCCCCTTATGCATTTAATATAGGTGATATGCATTTCTATCTTATAAACCATAAGTGATAGAGACCTAGGATCTTTTGATTTGAGGTCCTTAGTACAAAAAAATAGAAAAATAGGGCAAGGTCAAAGGTCAAGGTCATATTCCAAATTTGAATTTGGCTTATTTTCACTTATTTCCAAAAACCGTCAAAGACATCAACAAATATTTTTTTACTTAATTGTTAGTTACGACATGTTGTAACATGTAAATTTTGATTGCAAAGGTACGCTGAACGTAACAGGGAGTTTTCTCCCTTCTTGTATCTAAAGATACACGAATGGTGATATAACTCAGTAACCAAATATGATTAAGACCTAAGGTATTTTGATTTAAGGTCCTTGGTTTTTGACCTTCAAATTGATCTCAAGGTCATAGCTTAATTTGAGATTTTGTTCTAGATTTTGACCTTTGCTTTTACCTCATATGTATACATGATAAAGACATGAGACTTTTGGCAATAGGTATCAAACCATTTAACCTTGAAAAAATAACCGGAAGTGACCTTGTCTAAACCGGAAGTAGCTATTTGTTGTACTTTATTAGCATAAAAGTATATAAAACCAGATATTTTTGGAATCAGTGTCAGGTAAATATTCAAATATAACCTGAGTAAACATTTTTCAAACCGGAAGTAACAAATTACCCTCCATATTTTAAAATATTGTATAGAAACCATATATTTTTGGAATCAGCGTACAATAAGCTATTATTCGACGATTGAAAAGACATTTTAAACTTAATTTCTCTACTTTCAAATGAAAAAAAACATTGTTTTGTGTGGAAAGACCTTAAATTGTTCTCTGATCAATTGGTTTTCAATTTTTATTTTATTTGTCTGTATTGTAAACATAAATAATAATAATAATCTTAATATTTGAAATTTAATTGCATAAAGGATTATTTCGAATTGTGTAGATATAATGGAAAAGGGTGCATGGTGTAATGTGTAAGGTATATGGTGCAAAGACATTTTAAACTTAATTTCTCTACTTTCAAATGAAAAAAAAAACATTGTTTTGTGTGGAAAGACCTTAAATTGTTCTCTGATCAATTGGTTTTCAATTTTTATTTTATTTGTCTGTATTGTAAACATAAATAATAATAATAATCTTAATATTTGAAATTTAATTGCATAAAGGATTATTTCGAATTGTGTAGATATAATGGAAAAGGGTGCATGGTGTAATGTGTAAGGTATATGGTGCAAAGACGTAACGTGTATGGTGTAATAGTGCAAGGTGTATGGTGTAATGATGTATGGTGTATGGTGTAATGGCGTATGGTGTTAGTGGGAACACCGTCCAAGGACTGTAATCTATGCCTGGGATAAGAAAATCCTTAGTTTTTCGAAAAATTCAGTTTTGTAAACAGGAAATTTATAAAAATGACCACATTATTGATATTCATGTCAACACCGAAGTGTTGATAACTGGGCTGGTGATATCCTCGGGGATGAAACGTCCACCAGCAATGGCATCGAAAACCGCAATTTTTTTTATGTCGTCATATTTAACTAACAGGTCGATCGATCGATGTTCTTAAGCCCTGCTGACTGCTATTGGCGATTGCCAAATAAATCACAAGGTGTAAGAAAATGAATCTCTATATTGATTTTATACAAAGTAGAAAACAATAACCTTGCGGCAAAGATGGTAAACCACAAAATGAGTTGCACATTTGTTTTATACCATATCCGGATTTCGACAATTAATGTCTCTTCAGTGATGTTAGGGATCGAAAAGTATTTGGAAGGCCATTTAATTTACCTCAATTTAGGATAGATTATTTATTTCTAAAGAGTAAAAATCGGATGAGCAGATTATATAAACCGGAGGGAAAATATAATACAAGCCCAGAAAAAAAATATAACCATGTCTAAATTGAAAACAACGTCTAAACCTATGATTGCGTTGGATAAAAATCGCAATTTTTATACGTGTACTTGTAACAACTTTCGTTGTAGAGGAGTCTAAACACAACACAAACAACATTTGCCAAAAGACCAAAAAGAGTGAAAAATATATTTTAACAAAACGCGTTTGACTAACAGGTCGACATCCGATGTTCTTAATAGACCCTGCTGACTGCCATTTACGATTGCAAAATAAATTGATCACGTGTAACAAAATGGATATCTATATCAATTTAATACCAAGTAGAAAACTGTAAACTTGCGGCAAAGATGAACAAAATGAAGGGCTACATTACTTATATATTTTTTTATTTAAGAATAGTAAATCCACCATACTTTTAAATCCTTTGTTACGTGGCACATAACTTAATTTTCATACCATCACCGTCATAGACAGGACAATAAACAAACGACAAAGGTACTGTTATTAAAATCATAAATTTTTTAATGAAGATTACCGTTAGAAAACTTTAAATATTATGATCTAAAAATAATATCGGTTACGATAACTGTTTTTTTATATACCGGAGAGAGAATGAAGTTGTTTAAATTCGGATTGTTCATTTATCGAGTGGTGTCCCATCAAATTTATTTTAACTGTGCTCCATGAGAGTATACTAGTTAATCATTCTAAAGACCAAACACCATATCTAATTTATAGGTCATAAAACATTTAATTGCAACTTTTCTTTATAACAAGGATTTCTATAGTGCGACTTGCATGATTAACCAAATGAGACATTGTTGTTATCTAACTATAGTAACAATAGTACTTGTTGATCATAGCAGGAAGCTCTTTAATTCTTAACGTTTTTAACAACGTTGATTAACACCCTGCAGTTTGCCTACCTGCATAGTTTTGTGATTTATAAATGTTTATTTGAAGAGACAATATAATATTAGATATATGTGTTGATAAGGAAACCAAATGAAAAGATGAAGGATAAACAGAGGTTAATCTTTCAGATGGAAATTTAACTATCTAACTATGATAACATGAGTACTATTTCGGTTTTGATTTAGGAAGTACTTCATTTATGACAATTTCATATTGATGTTAACCGACACTTGGAAAATATGCGTTTCTTCATAGTTTTGTGCTTGATACCTGTTTATTTATGTAAAACTGTGTTTTCAAAATGCAACATCACATCGGATATTTCAGGACATAAGGAGGCCCAGTGTAAACACCAAGGATTAACATCTGTTCCGATCAATCTTCCGCCTGATATAAAGAAATTGGATTTAAGTTATAATAATCTGACTAGACTGGATGCCAATGTATTTCTTAAATATAAGTATCTAGAAAATTTAATGCTTGATAACAATGATATAAGACTGTTGCACGAAAAGGCTTTCAACGGGTTATACTTACTGAAATATTTGTCTTTGTCTAAAAATTATCTGAATGTAACTGAATCGTATCCCACGGAGGTCTTTGAGTCCTTAAAGAATTTATCCGTTTTAGACATTAGTAGAAATATGAAAACACAAGAATACAATCCGTACAAAATTCCCTTTGGTGAAATCGGTAATTTGCGAGAACTGTCAATTGATCTTGTGTTTAATGCAACGTTCGGACAGGAATTCAAGAAACTGTTCAATTTACAAACGTTGAGATTTGACTACTGCCATGTGAATTTTTTATACAATGGAACATTTTCAGAAATGCCGGTACACATTATGGAATTCCACATGACAACTTGTAAAGATTTTGTCGTTATTGAAGTTGATGTTTTAGTTCCATTTCAACATCTAAAAGTATTGAATCTTACAAACAGCAATATACACTTAACACAGGCACTTCGACTTTTACATCCGTTTCAAAATAGATCAATGGACGCAATTCTTTTTCGTGGGATTACTCATGCCGGTTCTCAACACGGTCTAGATTCGGCAATATTAACACCAGAGACGATGAGGTATATATCAACTATTTGTATAAAAACACTAGACTTGTCTGACAATAAGATAGTAATATTTAGAAACAGATCATTAGTTTTGTTTCAACATCCCGAGTGCTTTGAAAATATGATGTTGTCAGCCAATAGTTTTAGTTTAGAAACTTGGGCAGTCAGTTTCTTCATTCTTGTAAGAAAGATGATCAACATTGAAATATTTGATTTTTCATATTTTCCTCTTGGATTCAAGGATCCAATATTTCTTGACGTAGTGACCAATGTTAATCATACAAGAGTTGAAAAAGTTCAACACAAAGTGACTGGAAAAATTATACCTATCACAGTAACATTAACGAATAGAAAACTTAAGTATTTGAGAATAACTCATCTTATGGCTACAATGTATTTTAAGGAATTTAGAGTGACAAACAGTTCCCTTCGTCACCTTGAATTGTCTTACTTTGAAACAGACCTCTTTCCAATTTTAACTTTCGAGGGATTTAATAGTTTGGAGTATTTAGATTTGTCAGGAATAAGTTCAGATATAACAGTCGGAGTTGGAAAGGTTCCACTCTTAATCCACCTAAAAACTCTTATCCTGAAAGAGACGAAGCTGTACAACGTTTTACAAACTAATGTATCAATATTTAGTTTTTGTCCAAATATAATGAATTTGGATATATCACATAACTATATCTGGAAAATAAAGAGCATTGGAGAGCTCCGCAATCTTAAACTGCTTAACCTATCTCATAATTTGCTTGATAATGTTCCGATGGTTGTTACAAAATTAGAAAACTTAGCAGAACTCGATTTGTCGCACAATCAATTAACAACAGTTGGAAAGAAGACACTCGAATTGATTGATACCCAGCATAAAAAACTTGGAACTTTTAAGTTATATCTCAGTGATAATCCATTCATTTGTTCATGTGAAACGACAACATTTCTGCGTTGGATTCAGTTAACCAAGGTTAAGTTAGATAACAATGGTAACTACTCTTGCTGGGTTGCTTCACGTAACAACATCAACTATACAAGAAATGTCATTGCAGACTTTCACCATTATTTCGTAAACTGTGATAGTACCGTATGGTTAAAATTAGGCATTTCATTATTGGTTTCTGTTTTATCAAGTTTGATTTGTGTAACTGTACTATACAATTTTAGATGGAGAATTATCTTCTTTTTCTTCCGAAATTTAAGGAGGTTTGCAGAGAAAGGTCTTCAGCTGACGTTTGATTACGACGTTTATGTTTCATATTCCGATGACTGTGTTTGTTTTGTTAAAGAATTGCAAAAGAAAATAGAAAACGAATGGGGATTTAAAATCTGTATCGAAGACAGAGATTTCATTATAGGTGAATCGATTGCAACGGAAAGAGCTACATCAATTAACAAATGCAGACACATTATATTTGTAGTCTCACCATCTACTGTCGAAAATGAATGGAGTCGTTTTGAAATCGAGCGAGCAAAGTATGAAAAGTTTTCAAAAAATCTGCAGAAGATTGTTGTTATTACAAAAGATATCGCTTTAGATAATATTCCCGTAGAGTTTTCCATCATTTGGAAAGATGTACTTCTTATTCAATGGCCAGTTGAGAAGGATGAAGTTCAAATGGCTTGGCAAGAACTTCGACTTTGGTTCTTTTGAAGTAGTGGAATGATAGATACGTCAGAATGTTGCTACATGCCATCAAAGTACAATTATATATGTGTAAAAGTATGAACAGGGCATCATCTATTTCATGTTTCATTTCAAAGCGCGTTCATCTATCACTTTTTTTTTCGCCTTGCTCTGTTGTTACATAAATACATCTTTATAAACCACAGAAACTATTCTAAGCAGTATATGTGTTCTGCTGATTGAGAACCAATTTTTGCTGAATTTTGGAACAGCAGAAAAATTGTATTTCGGGGTTGTTGTTTGAGTAGTGAGGTTGTCTACGTCTAACTAAAAGACATTCTAACTGTCTGTGGAAGTGTCTCTTGTTCACAGTGGTTTCAGATGTATGTGATCTATAAGTTGATTTTTCTTTTTGTTGATCAAAGTAACGTTTAAATTGTTTAAAACCTTAATAATATCTATTTCAATTTTAAATTTAGTGTACGTACAGCAATAAAATGGCTAAATACACAAGACAGGGGAGGAATTGTGTTACTGAATAAACTAATTATAGATAACAGGATACGATTTTGTAAGCCAGAAGCATGTTTCGTCAACAAAAGATTCATCAGTGACGCTTGAATAAAAAGCAAATACAAAGCCAAACAATGCATAGACTTCTTGAGCATTGGAGACACCAAAGTCCGTAACATTATGAAAACATTTGGTTTATTTAAAGGGTGTTCTCTTGCAGATGCTTTACATGTCTAAACTGCTTTTTTTCCAGTGTATGTAGGGTTTTTGCAGGTAAAATCCTAGCTATTAGTGGGTCACCGAAGAGCCTTTTGTAGACGAATAACGTGGCCTCTTTTTTTTGCTAGTATTGTGACTAAGTTCATGAATCAAGGAAATTTTCCTCGTGGTCTTTTATATATAACAAATATAAATCATTCCAGTAGTTGTTCATACTCTACTATGCATTGTTCAGTGGAAGTAAAATGTTTATGTAAAGACTTTTTGTTTTATTGTATAGTGTATTAAAAAGTAATGTAACAAATATACCGACCTCCAAGAAAATTTAAAATTGGAAAGTCTCTCATCAAAAGTCAAAATCAAAAGCTCATACACTTTATACGAATAAAAAACATCCGTCCTATTGCTCCTTGATACATGTATTTATTTGTGTAGAAAATTGTGATTTCAACATTGTCTTATAACTAGCCAACCCTATATAATAAGATAAAGTATAGAATAAGGTAAATTGTAGGACCAATTCCCCAATATACGATTGTTATATTGCGTTTCGTCTTTTTGCTTAATATTGACCTGATTTGTACATCAGAAACATGAGTTGTTTGTATTCATTGTTATCTTTACTTTATCATGTGATATTTGTTTGTTTCCTGGCATAAGATACGTTAACAAGGGAAACAATAATTTTGCTTGCATAAAAAGATATTTTTTTCACGAACTCAAACTGCGACTTATATTGAAAAGGTGTATGTTTCGAGTGATTTTATTCATTAGCTTGAAACGAGTACATTGACCAAACTGTTTAAGACATTTGCATTGATACTATATAAAAATCATTAGCTCCGTGTTTTATGAAGAAAACACTAATGATTTATTTTTTTAATTAAATAAATATACAGCAAACAAATGCCGTTTTTCAGAAATCTTAAAATATGAACCGTTGATAGACTGGTTTTATTTACAAAGAATTGTTGCACTTATTTAAAAGCCTATCTTAAATCTGAAACACAAAATTAAGTATGTATGTTCAAAGGATACAAATGTCAAAGAAACCGAAATTTGAAATAAATGTCTAAAGTTTCGTTTCTATTTATCTCTAAATTTAGTACATGCGAGCAAATGTTTATTGTATATTTGAATTAAGTAGCTCCAAAAGCTTGAATGCAAATTTTTGTAAAAAAAAAGAAATCACAGTGAATCAAAACTGTATCGTATTACTGAAATGTCACTGTATGTCACTGTATAGAAGTAAATGTAATGCACGATGACTTTTAATATTGAATACCAGGTTGTAAAATATATACGCTATACGGGCGTTTCTTTCTAAAACGACATACGACACGCCATTTATAATTATCTATGACTGAATGCATTATGTTTTTTTTATTTTGAATACTGTAAAAAGTACTTTAACTCGTTGGGTACCAATTGTCGTGGTCTTTATGAAAGGCTTTATTCTCAAATTAAAAAAAAAATGTTGTCTATATCAAGACATGGAAATATCTAAATGAAGATTTGACTACACGAATAAAGGCATATAACTTAGAAAAAACATCTAATAAAGTAAAGGCACTTTGAACTATGGCTAAAACTTCAGAAAGAATGTGTTTCCACTCAAATTTTAAAGGGGGCGAAAGATACAATAGAGACATTTAAATTCATAAGTTAAAAATAAAATTGACAACACCATGGCTAAATTGAAAAAGACAAACAGACATTCAAATAATAGTATATAAGACACAATATATAAAACTAAAGACTAAGTAACACGAACCCCACCGAAAACTGAAGTGATCGCATGTGCTTTAGACGGGTAAGCAGATTCTGTTCAACAATGTACGACTCTTAAACATTTGTATTATAAAGAAAAATTAGTTTTGATCGATAAAATCAGATTCCTGTGATCAAGACCGATAATAAAAATTTCCTTTTTCGCGATATAAGTCTCATATAAAAATACAATATTGAGCTTGAATCAATGATTAACTTAAAAGATTGTGTAAATATATTTTCAAAATTAATGCCTTTTCTTCAGTAGAAGGTATTGTGAATGCAGGTGTTTCAATTAAGAAATAATTCATGGGGGCTTGAATATATCGCGATTTTACCATGGGTTGTCCCTTTATGACAAATAGTTTACCCGGAGCGATAGCGACAACCTGTGGTAAAATCACGATATATTCAAGCCCCATGAATTATTTCGATTCTAATAGGACCAAATACGGCAAATGTTTTGGATCCACGCGCTCTAGGTAAAGGCAAATATTTGCCGTTCACATAAATAAACGTACTACTACATTGAAGTAATAAAACCGCAGCAAACTGAATAAGTGACACGCTTAGACTATTTACAATGACGTATTTAGATAGCTTTGGATAAATTAGATTGATAAAAAAAATATTTGTCTAATATGTTTAAAAAAAATGGTATATAACACATTTCAACATCGCTTTTTGTTGTGTTGATATTCGGTTTTACAAGCGTGTATTTTTCCTGTAAAATACACATATTCTTACGCCATCGTTATATGATGTTTGGTAGCTCATTCATTAAAGAGCATATGACGTGGGTGTACGTTCGGAACAGCCCCCCAAACAATATATTTATATTTTACCACGGGTGTGTACTCAAAGGGTTTGAAGGACGTCATGTTAGAATAATCATTTTTTCAACGATGCTTTGATAGATAGAAATTCACCATTAATTACTTAGAGAATTACAGGTATATTCATCTCGTCTGTCTTTAATTTTCAGACATCTGAAAATTATCCGTGTTTACAAAATAAGACATATTGGAGCTTATTTCTAAGTATATATTAATTCTAGGCACATTACGATTTTTCTCGCACAGGAATTTTTACAAAGTTGTAAAATTGATGTAAAAAAGATGAAACCATACTGTATTTATAAAACAAAAATGAACCAATTGAATGTAATCATTTTCGTTTCAAATTTGAGAAATATCCAAGTTTTTAATTAAAAAATAAACGGTAAAAACCTAATACTATTACAAAAATATCCACAATACAAGTCAAAATAAGAAAACACAATAAATAAAGATAGGGACTGCAAAGAAAATACATCGATAAGTCCCTGCCTTTAACTGGACTCTTTATCTCACAGGTCTTCTTTATATTAAAATGAACACATAACTCAGAAAAACTGTAAGTAACTTAACTTTACGACTAAGTAGATGATTTCAAGTTTCAACTTGTGAACTGTGTTGTTTTAATTCAGCAGAAGCAAAACCTTCCATTAGCAACGATTTGTAGGTTTGTTTTTGTATATCATGCTTCTTTAGATAAAGGAAATGCTAATGCGGGATCTGTGGATCCAATGGTATTTAAATGGAGAGAATGCCAAGACCTGCGGAAGTTCTATAGACACCATCATGACAAAACTAACTACTCTAGTGTATTGCAAATAATGTTCCTTCCTGAAATATGCATACTTTACTGGAGTATATAAGTCAACTTACAGTTTTCATGGGGCACACATTGACCAGTGCACTTTTTTTTGTGACTGTTGTTTTCCTTTAACCATTGTGTTACGTATCTTTCTTTGACTTGTAGTTCTTGACTGCTCTTTTGTCATCTCCCTTTTTATACAATTTTACTTCCTTTCCAAAAGTTAGTAGATTCATTGTTGTTTTAGATTTATGAACCAATGATAATTCAGTAGCACACATCATTGTATAAAATCTGGTATTTTTCAAATAGTAAGACTTTTGAATAAATATATGTATATAAGTTATTTTTTATTATATTTATATATATTATATTATAAAACACTTATATATATTATCCATATTTAGAACTAGAAACTGTACAAGATACACATGTACATGTTGTTCTGAAAATAAGAAATACCTGTGTATTCATTGCAAAAGGAAAACAACAATAGACTAAGTGAACAATAATCTGTATAAACTTGCTCACACCGTAAACACTACCATATTATGTTTTCTTGAGTAAATCCAAACTATCACTTGGAGTAATTAATGTGAAAATATACCGTGCAAGCCATATGTGAAGTTATGTATTTAATGGTATAACTGATTTACTACACAGTTGTTCATATTTCCTTTGTTTAAAGAGAGACTTACATTTGCATGTAAAACATAAAACCCTTAAAACAGCAAATACGTGGTTTAAGTCACAATAAGAATGGTACAGGTAAAACGTAGGATTTGTACAGATAAAACATGGTTTTGGTACAGATCAAACATAGGACTAGTAAAAGTCGAATATAGGACTTTATTTGGTAAAAAAAAGAGTTTAAAAAGGACTGCTAAAAACAAAGGATTGGTACAGGTTAAGCATACAACTATCCCAGATAAAAACATAGGAATAGTACAGATACAACATAGGACCAAAAAGGGTAAACATTGGACCGTTTCAGGTGAAATATAGAACTAATATAAGTTTTACATATGCCTGATACAGGCACTCACACCACATCTTATATTTATTAACAAAGGACTAATACATATAGAATATAGGACTGGTCAAATAAAATAAACGTGGAGGTAAACAGGTAAACAAGACTTTAAGAACGGTACAGGTAAATACATAGGACTGGTACAGATGAAACGAAAGTCTGATACAGGTAGAATAGAGAACTGATACATGTAAAACATCGGACTGATGCAAGGCAAAAATAGGACTAGTACAGTTAAGAAATAGGACTGGTACAAAGATAAAACAGGACTAGAACAAGTGAATCATAAAACAACGTACACACATCATATTTAACACCAAAACAACGGCACATTCCCGGTGTCCTATAGCCATTCTCCCCCACCTCGTGTCAACATCATTTTTCGCGGGACGCAAAACTTGATCGATCTATTTCTTTCCACCGTACAAATGGGCATGGTGATAATTCTCCCTAACATAATAAGGGGAACCAAAACCAGGCCACTATTGCCTTCTAGAAGCACGATAAACTAATGTTCCCCTATTATAGTAACGTCGATGACGTCTGTAGGCAATTAATAATTATTCATTAAAGGAAAGTTACTATTTGTTACTTATTTTAGCGTAACCACAGCATAACTGCATAATTATACATGTAAACATATCCATATTTTTGGTTGGTTTGATACCACTCCTACTGAAAAATTAAGAAATAATTCATGGGGCTTGAATATATCGTGGTTTTACCACGGGTTGGCCCTTTTATCTTACATATTTTACCCTGAGCGATTTATTTCGATTCTAATAAGACAAATACGGCAATTCTTTTGAATCGAAACGCTCTAGGTGGAGGCAAATATTTGCCGTTCCCATAAATTAACGCACTTTAAATTGGAGTAAAAGAACGGAGCAAACTGAATTATGAAATGCTTAAACTATTTACAATAACGTATGTAGATAGTTTCAGATAAATTTAAATGATAATTTATTGATATGTTATGTATGTATTATATGTGTTAAAAAACATGGTTTATAACACATTTTAGCATCGTTTGTTTACGTTTACTTGTTGTGATGATTTTCGGTTTCACAAGCGTGTATTCTCCCGTAAAATGCTTATATTCTTACGTCATCGTTCTATAAATCCGGATACCTCATTCCTAAAAAAAAAACATATTACGTGGGATTACGATCGGAACAGCCTAGGCAATATATTCATATTTTACCACGGGTGTGTATATATACGTACTCAAAGCGTTTGAAGGACGTCATGTTAGAATGATGGTTTTGAGTCTATTATCCAATTTTAATTCGACTTGGAGAGGTGAACATGCATTGACCAAAGTGTGTTTTTGTATAGTTATAGCAGTTCAACAATTCTAAAAAGTAGGAAGGATGGTCGCTATCACGGTTATAGGCGGGACTTGGGGAGAAGGGGTTAAGAAATAGTATCTTGTATTCAGTTTATTTTTAGGATATGTTTTTAAAACAACATTTTTGAATATCGAACAGGCTGAAAGTATTGGAACGGTTTTATATATATAATTTGTCATACACTTATAACTGTGGTATTATAAACCTGTCTTAAATTGAACGTATTATGGTAAACTGAAGCTTTACGTGAACACTTCCTAAAAAACCTGAAATTTGCTTCAACCAATTCCCACAAAATTTCAATAAACACCAAGAAAGCTTTTTATGATGTAAGAGTTTGGGAGTGGTTTGTCATTCCATAGTAAAGAAACTTCGAAGGACAGATTAATAAAGGGTAACATTCTACGTCATTTTCTACATGTCATGCAGTAGATATAGTGTGATTTGGTCAATTTACTATACACCAATGACTATTTTTGTGGTATTTGTGAATCTGAACTTGCTTTGAATTTGTTAAAATCATAAATAACTAGTAAATAACTGTATATTGAATCTATTTGTCAGTATGAGTTTTGTGCAACATATAGCACTATCTTTCTTCTCATATGTGAGACATGGGTTGTTTTTGTTCCCTATTCGTTATCTCATTATAGTGATTATACCTAATATATTATTTGCCACATAATAATATCAACGAAACTAATGGGAACTGATATATGTTAGGTAATAGTTTCACAATGGCACGAATCTCGTATGAAACTAATATATTCGCACAGTGATGCAAACAAAAAAAAAAAAAAAAAAAAAATAAATAACAAAAGCTATACAAAAACAAAACACTTTAAAACAATGCACCAACACAATCTAAAGACCAAACTACGAAGTCGAGCATTTATTCAAAGGTATAATAGATGTGCATTAACATACCCGTTTACCAGTGATTTTTTTACTCGCACCAAATAACTTGTAGAATAAAACCCATAAAAATATGAAAAAGACCGTTATGACAACGAAGAGGCAAAAGAGTATGTATTGAGGTTAAACTAATACTTTCTGTAATACAATCTGTATGAGAGAGAACTATATTTAATTTTTATGATCTAATTATTATACAACATAAAAACAATTTTAACTTCCTTTTTATAGTCGTGGAACTGAGAATATTAGATCATGGCAAGTCGTTTCAATAATAAAATACAAATCCTGTTGATTTAAATATGAATTTTACACAAGTATATTTCAATCATGTTTTTTTGTTTCTAATTTTCAATCTCAAACAGTTTAAATATCTCTTTCTTTCTCTTATCAAGTATAAGTACAATTACATAGGAATAACTTCAGAAAGGTGTTAGATAAGATTGTGTTTATATTTATCTAATAAATGGATCAATTTCATGTAATCATAAATATAGATTCCTACACCGTAACAAGTGTATCACGACATTTCTCTACTCGAGACAGTTAAATTTTATTATTTAAAGCGCGAGGCTTGCCGAGCTTTTTAAATAATTAAAGGGGGGACAAAAGATACCAAAGGGACAGTCAAACTCATAAATCTAAAACAAACTGACAACGCCATGGCTAAAAATGAAAAAGACAAACAGAAAAACAATAGTACACACGACACAACATAGAAAACTAAAGAATAAACAACACGAACCCCACCAAAAACTAGGGGTGATCTCAGGTGCTCCGGAAGGGTAAGCAGATCCTGCTCCACATGTGGCACCCGTCGTGTTGCTTATGTGATTACAAATCCGGTAAATAGTCTAATTCGGTAGGTCATATTCATGAAAGGGAAGGGGATTGTAGTTACGACGTAAGGAACATATCCGATATCATTTGTGAAACGGTTATTCCATGACGGTCAACCAACTCGTGATGGCGTCCGTAAAATTTACGAAGGGATGATTTTAACTTCACCATTTGGAACTCTTGGTTTAAAAGCTTCCTTGTGAGCAGCAAACCTCTATCAAGAAAATCATGATAGGAAATGCAAGCACGGGAATATCGTATCAATTGGGAGATATATACCCCGTATGCAGGTGCTGCTGGAATGTTGCTACTTAGAAATGGAAAGTTCACAATTGGAAAGCTGAAATCATCTCTTTTGTCGTAAAGTTTTGTTTTTAACCGACAACTTTAACTGTCGAGAGTGGAGAAATATCGTGATACACGAGTTATTATGTCGGAATCTGTTTCTTTGATGATTTTTATCCTTCTTTTTCAAAACTTTTCAGATACTTTAAATGCGACGTCATCAGACATGGTCGCCTTTTTTCATGACGTCACAATGGAAAGTTCAGAAGAAAACAGAAAATTTTGACGTCATATTCAAATTTCAACTAATCAATTGCCGGGAGCAGATATTTCACTAGTGAGGAGAAATATTTTTCTCACACCGATCAAGAAATGTGAAAATAGCCCCAAAATTAGAGAATTCCAATTCTATTATTAAATGCAAAATACTGACAGTGTTCTGAGTGTTAATATGCTGTCAAATCATTTTGAATTAAGAAATATTACCCCTTTATCATATTTATTTTTGCATGTCCTTGTTTTGTTTTACTTTTGATACTTTCTTGTTTTATCATTTCTACAATGTTTGTATAAGTGTTTTGACTTTAAAATATTTTGACCTCGAGCATCCCTAAAAAACCAGTACTTGTTCAAATGCGCGTCTGGTGCAATAAAACTTGGAACCATTAACGCTATAAAACATTTGATCAATTATATTGTATGATTTTGCAAGCTTATTATTCAAGATGCCTATCCTACAAACGAGATGTTAAGCTAGCTATAGAATCAGGTTAAATACACCGTGTACGTTGTTTCCATTGTATTTCGGCTTTTTGATTCTGTCATTTTATAAAGCACTTTCCGTTTTGAATTTATCTTGCATTTCAGTATTTTTAATACTTTCTTTCAAGAAGGCATGTGAAATCCTTCCGCTGTTCATAATAATAATACTTTATCCAGAAACAATACAGGTTATCGAATATACATTTTTACAATAACTTTACTGTACCCTGGGTTGTCACCGAATCACTCGCTACTGGGCTGCCAATAAACTCGGGAAGTTTCAGTCTACAAACAAAGGTATCGACACAGTGTTAGAAAACATTAACAGAACCAATTTACAAAAAATATTTAAAAAAGGTACAGTAGGAAATTTGAACTGAATTGTCTTATTTAAACTGACTTCCTTGATTTAATCTTAACCGTGAATTCTACGAATCATTTACATTAAGTTTAATATATCTATATATAATTTGGGTTTTAAATTGCAATACAGACGTTATGACAGTCGGATAACTATAAGAGGTACACATATACTGTAACGTCTCTTCACATGTTATGTGTAATTTAAAATTTTACTTTTGTTGTCTGTTTTTGAATTCTAAATGGATATTTTTTTTGGCAAAACCATCTGTATTCTAAATTATAATCATGCCTGGATCTAAATCTACATCTATATATAATATCTCACTAAGCCTTTAGTACGTGTTCGTACAGCTTATGTTTGCGCGAAGTGAGAATTAAGAAACAATTTAATTTATTTGGGTATATATTCTACATTCGTTTATTCATAATCTCTGCAAACACATTTATGTGCTGTTCTTTAAAAAAACCAGGTCATTTGCTAAAAGTTTGATTCACAATGAAAATTTAGTCAAAATTGTTCGATACGCAAACAACAATTAACCATTTTAGATTTAAATTGTTTTACTTTGTTATAGGACAATGGCTTTTAATTGTTAGGAAATGTGATATGCTTTTAACTTTTTGGTTTCAGATATTTTCACTTCGTCTTCTACGGATCATGTATATATTAATGTTACTTATACAGGATTTATTTATCTATTGATTCAAGTTTTGAACATTATTTGGAAACACATACTTCTATATTTGCATGTATCTTTTTACAGTGTAAAATGTATTAATTTGTTATTTTCAACTTGAGTTGTATCTTAAAGATTATAAATATCTTAATTGATCTTATACAAGCCCCGTACATTCATACGCGATATCTTAGTGTAATATTCCAAATCGTAAGACCCTACAATTGTATGTTAAACGATATTTTCCGAAGTTATCTTCGTATCGGGTTTTATTTTGAATAAACATTTTTTTTCTTAAATTATTGCATGCATCTATTTTACATTAATTTTATTCTACAAATACTGTATTTACAATCAAATATGATCCATAACACAAAAAGATAAAACAAATTAAAATTCAAACAATAGAATTTAAGCTATGTATAATAGAACTGTTACAATCAGTAGTTGTTCTTCTATTTACAATATAATATAGACTAAGTACTTCCGTATAGCTACTACGATTAGTAAAGTCAGTTATAAACTTACACTCTGGTAATGGATACGATCATATTCACAAATTCGGTAATCTAACCTGACATTGTAGACATAATGTACGAAAATACTTTGTTTGTTATGTGTAAAAAAGATATAGCGACCTAATGACAAAATAACAAAATGACATATAGACGTCAAATAAAGGCAACTGTAGTATACCGCTGTTCAAAATTCATTAATCGATAGAGAATAAACAAATTCGGGTTACAAACCAAAACCGAGGGAAACGCATGAAATATAAGAAAACCACGACACAACAGAGACACAACACCGAAATGTAACACACACAGACACGAACTATAATGTAACAATGGCCATTTGTCAACATATTTATTAACGTCTTCAGCAAATGACAGGTTTTACTAAACTATGCAATGGTTTAAAATCGTTCCAAGGCCCAATAAGTTAATTGTGAAAATAAGAATTAAAAATACTATTAAAAACATCCCACCAACATCAAATTTACTAAACTGCCAAAACCTTATGACGTGTCATAAGAAATTTGAAGACAAGATGACTTTGAACAGGCACATACATACACAAATGGCGGAGGTTTTTTTTAGACTTTAGAAAATTTCAAAAATCTTGGATACATTTCTTAACATAATGTCATTGTGCATTTTTTCAGAAACAAAAACCCTTTGAGTAAATCAATTGTTTATGTTTCGTGTATGATATATGTCTGATATTATACATCTGATTAAATATACATGTATGTTATCTTTATAATAAAGCTGTGACACTATAACTCTCATGAGTTACTCAATGTAGTTTTAACAGGAACACTATATATGTCAAATAAGGGCAACAGTAGTATACCGCTGTTCTAAAGTCATAAATCGATCAAGAAAAACAAATCCGGGTTACAACCTAAACTCAGGTAAACGCATCAACTATAAGAGGGAAACAACAAAACAACCGAAACACTGAAGTGCAACAAAAATCAAAAACGACCATGCAACACACACAGAAACTATAAGGTAACAACTGTCATTTTCCTGCCTTGGTAAAGGACATTTTAAGAATAAATGGTGGTTTGAACCGGGTTTTTCGTCTAGCCAAATCGTACGCTTTTATAGCAATGTTAAATGTAACACTAAAATGACAATATTACATGACGGGACTACAATACAAATAAATGCAAGAACATGCACGATAGAGATATATATATACACAAATAAACATTACAGTAACACATTTCGACATGATTATAGTTATCAAAGGTACCAGGCTTATTATCTAATACACCATACGTGCGTTTCATCTTCATAAGACCACCTAACAACGCTTATATAAAAAAAAGTAAAGAAGTCAAACAAGTATTAAGCTGAAGAGCATTGATAGCCCAAAATTCCAAAGAATTGTGCCAAAGCTAAGCTTATCTATGCATTGTATAAGAAAATCCTTAGTTTTAGAATAATCCTTACTTTTGCAATAGTGAAGAGACAATTCCGAATAACCGTAGATAATATTTAGTTCGTGAAGAGCAGCACACAGCCAAATTAGTCGCTGAATCAACATTATGCCTTTCACTATTTTGAATAGGAAGTCTGAAAAGTGAGTTGAAAGGAGAAACGGCAAGTTAATTAGATAATATAATCTTTAAAAAATGGAACATTTACACAATCTAAAAATTTTTTGGAATACAGTTGAGTTCGAATTTAATTCTGACATTGACCACGAGTTTTCAAAATTCAAACGCGTAACCGAGTCCAGGGACTATGATAAGATTAAAAAAATTTGCTATGACCTCAAAATCAAAATTCATAAGCGTAACAAATGCATCAAGATTGCAAACAAAGCCGGATAGGGTTCAGTCAATGAGTATTTTCCGAAAATTGACTTTCACAAGTGGCTACTATCCATGCATGTGGGAGTTTTGAATTATATTTATATATGTTTGATGTTCGGTTAAGGTTACGAACTAGATCATAATGTAAAATCTTTTGACCAATATAGTCTGTCCCGTAAGCTTTAAATGATTGCTAAATCCTTCTTCTGTATATATCATGTGCACTGTGTGCATGTGTTTTTCTGACGCAGTCTGTATTTTTTTTTTGTGACACACTTCAAAGAGGACGTTTCACTATTGTATTGGCATGCATGATGTCACACATTTTTAATCTGATTTGACGAAATAACAAAATTGAACAAATTCCAATATAAACAGATATACACTACGATTAACAGAAAACAATAAGAATTTAAAATCAAATCTTAAAATGTAAATATAAAAATATATGAAAATAGATGCAGTTAAACATACTCGGTTAAGAAGGTGTCAATATCACCACTATAAAAATCTGTGGATTTTATAGGATTAGCCTAAAATACCTTAGTACGTTAATATCACGGACAGGTGCATTATATCTACCACGTCAAGTCATGACAAGGCTATTAATAGTTCCAGTGCTAAATATATATCTTAACGACGAAAAACGTCAAGGAGAAATAACAATATCAAAGAGTTAAACATATTATGATTGAAATATTACTTATCAAGAGCTGTATTATATAAATCATCTTTCTTGGCGTTCGTCTTACACAAAATACATGTTTACACCAGAATAGGTTGTTTCTCTAATCGTTAAAGTTGTTTTTTATCTGTTGTTATGATTGACATTTCTTCTTTGATCTAAATATTTTCGGATTTTTTTAATTCATAACAGAAAGTAAACTCCAACAAATATATTACGTGTATAGCTATTTTACATCTATAAGGACTTTTTTGTCTCTATATATTACTAGATTTATTTCACTTGACTGAGCGGGGTTTAAGAAAGTCGCTCATTTAAGACCAGTCCATTTATAGACATGATTTTTGGGATAAACTCATCAATGAAGTGTCAAGTTATTCGTCTCATATCATACACTCAGTTATTTTGTATATGCGTTTGGTGACACTGATAGGTAGTAAGAAGTCAATCATGATTATAACGGCAATCATCCTTATCACAAACATCTTCCAATAGACTGTCCTTATACAAATTAAAATAAAAGCTCCGCCCGATCAGTTGAAATAACATTTTTAAAGATGCTTTTTAAAGATAGTACTTATCAATGCTTATCATGTTTCAAATAGTTTGATTTACTTAATAAATGTACTTTTATGTTACCTCTGATTTTTTGTCTATTTTTCAGATAGAATAATATATATTTTATAAGGAAATGATTTCTTCAGTATTAATTTTTATACTTTTCGTGTCAACAAATTATAAGAAATGTTTCACGAGTGAGCTTTTTCTTAGGACAGACAGAATTTATAAATATGAATAAAAAGATTTGGAGCATTGTGCACGTCTATGAGCTACCTATCCAATAACAACAACCAGACCTTCGTAAGTTAACTACCCTACTGTCTTGACAAAATTGAGCAGTACTTGTATAAATACATATGTCAAACCCTAGAAAATGCGTAAATATAGTGAACATATTTTCTATTGATCAGCAATCAATGTATACATGTATGGTACAGTAACGTCTTTTTGCATTTTATGTCTGATTTTATTTGCTTTTATTACACTCATTTTTCACTTTTCTGACTTTTCAGGAAAATTTAAATGGAACTCTTTCAAATATGAGATTTTTGTTTAATAGTATTGAACATGCCAGTATCCTCTATCGTCATCGTTACATGTAACTGTTAGTGCATACTTATGTGTGTTTTTGTTTCTATCTTCTGTGAAATATAATTTTCGTTTAAGTATGTTCATACAGGTTTTTGTTTACCCGCGCCAACTGCAATAAATATTGATTGGTGTAGCATATTTACCTGACGATATCAGAATATTGGTATTTAGTCAAATCTTTACCGGAAGTTTTGACACAATTAGATTTCTAAAATTTATAAAACGTAAACAACATGTCGAAATATTTAGGCCTGAAATAAATATATTTTTGGATAGGTTAATGCAAACACACGAGGTGTATAGTGTCTTATACGATTACAGGTTTGTAATGTTTACCAATAATATTACAATGTATATCTGTGTGTAAATACGTTAATTATGAGCTTTGAAAGTCAAGTAGTTCGAGCATTTTTCTGAGAAAATGTTAAAAAATTTCAAAATAATATTCTTTACTGTGGTTAGCATTCATTAGTTGTCAGTATCTATATATTAACAACTTGTGGTTATATTGATAATTTAGAATCTTCCTTGAAGTTGGCGGACAAATTCGCAGCTAAATAATTCGATTGATGTTTCATTTGTATACAAGAGTTATATTCCTTTGAACTATGAGTCTATGTTTAATTTTATAAAGTCAATATGTTGATTGTTTACCTTGAACAGGGTTATAATTTTATCTTATACATGTAGTTTTCTTTATTGAATTTAAAATCGTTACAAAATCTGTAATGTACTAGTTACTCGCAAAGACATTAGTTTATCAAAGACATTAATTTATATCTCGAATTCCTTTTATTTGTTTGAAATGTTTTAAATTAATATATACCAATATAAAGAATTATTTTGTAATCTTATAAATATGTTTTTTGTTATTATATTCAAAGGAAGTAGATTTTCTAATGAAAATATGTTGGATGTGACAGCACACTTATAACCGACAAATGCCTTCCTTTATCTAGAGAGTAAAAGCTGTCACAGTAGACATGTGTTTGCAGGGCTTATCAAGGGCGAAGTAATCAGATATATAAGAACAACAAATAATGATGTTGATTTACAATATATTTTGTTACAGTTCAGATTTAACTTAATAAAGAGAGGATATAAGGAGATTGAAATCGAAAAGTACATAACTGAGACATTATCATGTAATAGATCTGATTTAATCAGAAAAAAGGCCAAAAAAAACACAAAAGAAATTCCTTTAGTATTGGCAACGAAATATAATCCCTACATTTATAAATTGAAACAATGCATTAGTAAACATTGGGATCTACTAAAACAGGATGCAGTTTGCAACGAACTATTTTCAAGCAAACCAATAATAGCTTACAAAAAGCATCAAAATATTGCAGATCTATTGACAACGACAAAATTAAAATAACTTGATTTAGGCAAATCCCTGATAATGGCCTAAAATGCTTAAACCCTTTCATAAATGTTATAGATATAGGAAGATGTGGTGTGAGTGCCAATGAGACAACTCTCCATACAAATAACAATTTAAAAAGTAAACCATTATAGGTTAAAGTACGGCCTTCAACACGGAGCCTTGGCTCACACCGAACAACAAGCTATAAAGGGCCCCCAAATTACTAGTGTAAAAACATTCAAACGGGAAAACCAACGGTCTAATCTATATAAACAAAACGAGAAACGAGAAACACGTATATATTACATAAACAAACGACAACTACTGTACATCAGATTCCATTTATCATTAGCATATTAATACAAAAACCGCCAGAACACTATATTAGTGTTGGATTGATGTAAGGCAATTGCAAGTCTAGTAACACTAGCATCATGTAATCAATATTTTGTGATATAATTACAATAAAGTACTTATAGTATGTATAGGGAGTCTTCCGAACTAGATCGTTTGCTATCAAAATTCGGATTGATGTTGGAATACGTGGATTTTAGGTGTCATTTTTATACAAGGATTTATGTAAAGCAATTGCAAGTCTAGTAATAATAACATCATGTGATCAATATTTTGTAATATAATTACAATAAAGTACTCATAGTATGTATACGGAGTCTTCCGAATTAGATTGTTTGCTATCAGAATTCTGATTGATGTTGGAATACGTGGATGGTAGGGGTAATTTTTATACAAAGTGACTTTTAAAACGAGTTCTTATATTCAGTCATTGGCTGAAAAAGTTCAATCTCACTGATACTTTTTTGCTCTACAAATTTAAGTTTTGGTCTGAAGCATAAAATATTAGTAAACACAAGCTTTACAAAATTAATTATTTTCATGACAGTATCGAGTCGCTCAAAAAAGGAGGACTGCTGTTCTATAATCCCCGAGAGTATAAAAAAAACACATGTGTTTCGGTACTGACATATTTTTTTTGCCGATGATAAAACTTCGAAATTGTTTTAAAAGAAACTAGGGTTCGAACTCCCTAAGGGATAGCTGAACTTACGTATATTTTGTTATTCTTTGTAAGTTCATTTTGGTCATGAAGCTCCTCGCATAGGCATATACATCTTTATATTGTAAAATTGAGAATGGAAATTGGGGACATGTCAAAGAGATAAACCCGACCAAAAAGCAGAATTCTATAGTGGCTTTGAACTAGCTGTCAGTAACTGCGAGTACGCTCAGATCTGTACTTACTGGCTTTTTGTCGTTGTGATGTACAAGTACACGGTCACGTAGCGGCTACGTAGCTGCTATCAATATCTATGTAACAACTAGTCTATAGCTACACGTTCAATATTCAAAATCTACGTAGGGTCAATGAAACACGACATGTGATATTTATCTATTATTACTGGAGTGACAGTTAAATTTGAAAAATGGTGTTTTCCTTAGTGTTGCAGATAACAAATTCAGATATACCGCCAACATCATTTTAAAAGCGATTAATTGACTGTTGGTTGTCCAATTTCAAAAATTTTGATGCTAATTCTTGGGAATAGATGTAGGACTGTAAACCTTGATAAAAATGTAAATCAAGCATAAAGACAGAATGCTGTATGCTTGATTAAGATTGTTGTCATGATATATACTATATATACAGTCCTACATCTAGTACTATTTATATTTCTTAGGTTTTTTTTCGAAGTACATAGGACTTATAGATAGGTGATTATCTAACAAAAAATCATTCCAAACCTGTAGCGTTAACTATTGTTCAGTAAAATAACTAAATTCGTATTAAGAGAATATTGATTTATAAGTAACAGATGGGATTATCGTGTATTAAATCTAAGACTAGACATGCTAAGTTTCTGGCCCATTTCATATTATACAATCATTGACATTTGATTGAAGTTGATACATACAGGTTATTAGAAAAATGATAATGGTTAGATTATCAAGTTACTGTAAAACTAATATGTAAAATTGAAGTTCCTTTTCTATGTCTTTTATTCTTTTAAATTGAGAATGGAAATGGGGAATGTGTCAAAGAGACAACAACCCGACCATAAGAAAAAAAACAACAACAGAAGGTCACCAACAGATCTTCAATGTAGCGAGAAATTCCCGCACTCGGGGGCGTCCTTCAGCTGGCCCCAAAACAAATATATACTAGTTCAGTGATAGTGAACGCCATACTGAACTCCAAATTGTACACAAGAAACTAAACTTAAAATTAAAAAAAAATAAATGTGTATAAATAATCTATTGAAGTTGTCCCATCAGCACACATACAAAAGAAGATGTGGTATGATTGCCAATGACACAGAAAATAACAACTATAGGTCACCGTACGACCTTCAACAATGTGCAAAGCCCATACCGCATGTATATTTTTTGCTTTCTTTGGATGGTTATCAGAAAAACATAGAACCTCTATTAATAATGTTATGTTTATACTTTACTGTTTAAACATGTTACTATCTACATGCCATAACAGATTTATAGCTTTACTTTGCCATTTCAAAACTGAGAAAAGATATTAATTGTAAGCTGAAACATGTAGATTTTGTTTTCAGTCTCAACGGCTTAGATTCAAGACTGTATACCATTGAAAAGTATTTTTTTTCAAAATACTTGACAAATCACAATACTAAATTACATCACTTCGCTCCTTTGATGAAACTGTTGCATATAAAAAAAAAATTCAACACTGAAATTACCTTTGGCGTTTTTCTGATGATGTAAGTGCGAGAAATACTAGACGGTGCATCATTTAACTGAATTGACCTGCGTAGGCGTAAAGACAACACTTAACCATTCCACCATGCTTGCATGATGTTGAACACGCGCGTCTTATCGATCTGTCACTTTAACAAATACCGCTGCTATAAAAGAATAAAGCTACTTTGAATTTCTGTTATCATTGAATGAATGAATGAATGAATGAATGAATGAATACTTTATTGCAAAAAGCATATATATATGCTATAGCAACGAAACACATATTTACAACATGATTAGATTTTTGTCGGAAGCTTTTAAATTTAAATTCAACATTTTGATTGCAACAGGCGATACACGTATTAATTAATAAACGTCTTTTAATATTATATGGAATGTGATAAGACTATTGTTTCTCCCTTTTCTATATATATTTTCTTCGAATATTACATCAACTCGTTTTATAGCATTGTAAATGGTATATTTTCTATTTAACTTTCTATGATGAATGTTTAAATATTTTGCGAACAAATGTTAGTTTGCGGGTGGCAAACAAATTCTTTCGCACACTTAATATTCCGTATATCGTCAGGTTATCGGAAATCGCATCGCCGGGACTAATAGTGCACCGCTTATTGGGGACCTGTTTCTGTATTTTTGTGAGTTACAATTTATGACGAAAAAAAGGAAAGACCCATCGATACAAAATCTGATTCAAAAATTTAATAACACTGTTAGATGTTTAGATGATATATTAGCTTTCAATAACGACGACTTATCCTGCCGAACTTACTTTAAATAAAGATAATACTAAAATGAACACTACCCTTTCCTGGATCATGATATCTATATTTTTAAGGGTAAATTCAGTAAACAATCTCCCATTGACTTTAATGCTAATATATGTATGGAATTAAATTTATACCTGCTTTACCTTTAGAAATTGGAAACTTTCATATAAAATTCATGAAAGTACAAATGTAGCCCTATCTTTTGCACTAATAAAAACATAGGGTCATGCGGCATTTTTGGGCATTCACATGGCCTTGTTTACAAACAATGTAGATTCGCACTGAATTCCTATACTGACCCCCATTACTTTTCAACCCTGTAGTAAAAATATTTAGTACATTCAGCATTTATTTTTTATTTTTTTTCAACTCTAGTTTTGATCCATCTACCAAAAAATATTTATTACAAACATTATCTACCAATCAGAAGAGCCTATGACTTCAGTGTTATACAGAAAGCTCTCCCCTAAATGGGCGGTCCCTGATGACGTATATTTATTTACCCCTTTAACGGGAAGCGTAATACCAAAAT